>NW_008620040.1:0-5292 GCF_000691845.1 Merops nubicus | reverse complement strand
CAGCAGGATAAGTATACTTGTTTCACTTGTTTATTTTGAAAAAACATCAGAAAGGAAACAACAAATAAGTACGTCGCCCATTAAACTTCTTATTTTTCTACATTCTTTTTGAAACCAGTATGTCAACTCACATCGCAGCTATGTGATATGTTGCAGCTTCATAGTACAGACAATGCTCCCACATCTCTTCAGATGCCCATACAGGACATAGGGAAGCTTCAGTCAACTTGTGATTTACACAGCTGTTCATTATTCCTTAAATATTTGTGTTGAATCATGATCAGCACTCTGGGGCATCAAATGCATGACTGAAATACCTGCAGGAAGACTAGATTCATGATTGAATGATCAGATTTTCTAGATGGTTTGTTTATAATTTCAAATTATAAAAGATGCTTTTAGGATATTCTTAATTTAAATGGTAATAATGGGTTAATTCCATTGTGCCTTCATGTCATTTATCTAGTCCCACAGAATACACCTGAGAGAACACAGGTACAAATATGTAGCTATGAAAATATCAATTTGTTACACAGCCTCTAGATACTTCAGCGCTGGCTCTCAGCAATATGAAAGGCATGTTACCATTTTCATTTAGATAGAAACATGGCATAATCTATATACCATATTACAGGTGAAAGAGCTTTAAAACTGGCTTGCACCAGTCAGTCACACCCAAATAGAAACAGATTTTTGTTTGTTTTTAAAAGTAAAGTACATTTAAGAAACACATCTGAAAATACTGGGTAGAAGATAATATAACATACAAACAAGGCAAGTCACATTATAGTGGGTTTTGCTATTCTGGATCATTGTGCCTACAGAAGGTACTGTTTTCACAATACACATTGATGTGTATTTATTGACTGAATTACCAAAATTCATCTGCCATTTTATTGATCAATAACTTAAAATCATGAGACACTTTGTATTTGTTGCAGCCCTTTTTCACTTTTGTGGCTTCAAATAAGTCACCCTTCTTTGGGTTAAGTTTATGTTTAAGTTCTTCAGCCAGTAACCTTTCTTCCTAGTATCTGCATGCTGTTGGTAGTATTAGAGTATTATCTACATACCTGTACAGAGTGTGCTCTACTAGCATATATGCTCTAGCACTATGTAAATATAAAAGAATAAGCCTCTCCAAAAAATATATGACAGTGTCAGAAATCACTGAGTTTATTTAATAAGATTCAGAACTCATCTCAAGTTCAACATACTAACATATCCTATTGCTAACATATACATTAAAAATCTAAACTGTTAATAAAATATTCTTCCAGTTAAGCTTTCATTACCACGAAGAAAACCAGGATTTATCTTCTTGCGAATTTAGGCCTCAGTGCAGCAAAGATTTACAGCACTGAGTAGCATTCTTTTATACAAGGAGTATACGATCGTATCATGGTCCTTGTGGAAATAAGGAAGCTCTATGTCCTTTATTATACTTAATGGTATATGAATTAAAAATTAATTACAGTATCAGCTATGAGAACACTTCTACATGCAGTGCAACCATGTTATTCCTCACATCTAAAGATACAACATCTTAAATAAAGAAGACTAGCAAAGAACAAGAAAGGAAACAGTGGCTTGAGGAGAACATCTGTTCATGATCAGGGCAGCAGGGCAGCAGAAGACTCTACACTAGGATTGCGGAGATACACTTTTAATGCTCCTTCTCGTCCAGGAAGCTACTCATTCCTGCCAGTAAAATTCTGAAATTTAAAAAGCAGTGAGACAAACAAAAAAACCCCCAAACCGTTATGTCAAGAAGGAATGAGATTTGCGTGCATTTTTTTTTTTTTTTTTTTTGTGTCTGTATGATGACCAAAAGGATTCAGGTATCAACAGTCCTCCTGTTGGTAGAGTACTTAGCTGACAATGTTGCTCCTGCTTACATTGTATGAAAATTTATTCAGTGATTCTTCACCTTTAATTTTAGAAGAGGCAGAGAATATTTTGATCAATGTCAGCCTTTACCTGTTTTTTTTGTTTGTTTTATGAGGCCACAGGAAAACATGGTCTGATGTATATTACATGCATGAATCAGTACCACATGGGCAGATTTAAAGAGATTTTCATTTGACAGCAAAGAATTATCAGATTTTCCCCTTTCACTGTAGTACTCTTTATATTTGCCTACTATTTCCAATCAGGTGTGGCTAAATATTATGACACACAGTCTCAAATAAAGACAAGTATCTCACATACAACTGAAGAAAACTTTAAAAAAAAAAAAAAGAAAGAGAACTTAATTCTTCTTTTTCTTTTAGACAAACAAATCATAGAATTTTTTTTCTGTCTCTGTCACTTGAAACCATTCTACACAATTAAGTGTCCTTTTCCTGCTGTTTCTTACTTGAAATAAAGTGTTTGAGTGTCTGAACAAGACAGGGTTGGGTCCTGTTCTGTTAGGTCACTCTGCATGGATGTAGTCTGAAATGTTCATACAACGCATACAGTAAAATGCTGAAGTGCTTCAGTGTCTGAGGTAGGCTGTTTACCACAGCAGCTCAGAAGATGGCTGTGGATCCCTGACCCCTTCCTTTGTTCCTGTGCCTTTTACATCTATATTCTATGCATTTCCCATTGCCTCATTTAAATCAAGCAAAGTACTTGCAAGATTGAATCCATAAAAAAGGTGGAACTTGAACAAAAGAAACATACAGTACAGTGTAAGATCCTGGTTCTATAAAGCATTTAACTTTGGTTTCAAGGGAAATGCTACAAATCCTTGCTAGCTGGTATTTTCAGTCATGGTTCCATAACCAGATATTACTGTACATATATCCTTAAAAGGAAATATTGTCTCACAGATAAACATTAAAGGTGAAAGTTAAAAAAACTAACAACAACAACAGGCAGACACAATCCTACAGTATTTTATCACACACATTTATTTCCCATGTACTTTTAAAACTAGTATGGAATAAACAATTTAGAAGGACTGAAGGCTCTGTATTTTTAAATACCTTTACAAAGTGATACTAAGATGTTGTTGATTTTCCATAGACCTAGAAACAATGTCTTTGGTTTTGTCCTATTGGTAGAGGAATGTACTGTAGTTGTATTACAGAGCCATTCGCTAGCAATAACTGTGTTATTTGGTCTGTGATAGCTGTAAATAAGTATGTCCACATATGTCATGTAGCCTCTACAGAAAACTGACAGAGCAGCAGATGTCACGAGCCTAACTGAATGCATATAAACATTAAAATAGATATCTGATACAAAAGAGTAGTCTTGAGGGCAAATTTCAGGAAGCCATCTAAGCCATAAAATCCAGGAACAGGGAAAACAGAGGCAGTCTGTTTAAAATCCTCAAACTCAAGAGGCATTATTTCCATCTGAGCTGCCTGTGTGCAGACAATGCATTTCAGGATGTTTCTTTGTGGTGAAAATGAAACCTGCTTCCTGCCAGCCGGCAGTGGGGACTTTTGGGGGAAGGAGTTTTCCCCTGTCATAAAAATACTCCTCATGAATGGAAAACAGAGCAAGGAGGCACTACACAGTTTTATTTAAATAATGCTTCACATTCTCATAATAACTTTTCTGAGCTGTTGCAATCAGTCCTATACACATGCTGCAACTTCAGGACCAGCTTAACTCAGCCTAACTGAGACAGGAGAATCAGTCGGCTGGTCTGACTGAAAACCCATCAGACTTTGGCATACTTTCCTTCGGTTTCCAGGCTTATTCTGCAGTCAGATCTACCCATCAACCCATTTTACTCTGAAACCACACAAACAATAAAGCTGATGCTAAGAAAGTGGCAGAGCATGCAGACAAGTGGAAGAAATGTTTCAGTTTAACCTGACCATAAAACCACACACTTTTTCTTTCTGTGGATAAAATTCTTAGATTTATCCTCTAGCTGATCTGCATGTTTTCCATTAAATGCCTGGAAACCTATCCTGTGAATCTCTCTTTAATGTGGTGGGTGAGAAGGAAGATGGCTGCTGTAATGCTCCCTTCCCTGTGGAATCTGAAGGCAAGGTTAAAAAAAAATCTTGGATCTGCCTCTTGTGCTTTTATCACAATGATTTATTTTTCTTAGTATTTTAGTCCTATGTATTAAAAACCTAAATGTGGCAGTGGTTTTTCTTCCAGGTTAGTTGCTGTATTTGCTAAAGAACTCACAAGGAGCAAGTCTTCTGTCCTAATCAATAGTGGAGTTGGTTTAACATGAGCAGAAATATTCCTATTAGATAGCCAGCAGTAAATTAGCAGAAATAACATTTTATTATCTTCTTGTTTATATTGCATGCACAGCCTTTCCTTTTGTTGCATAGGAAAATGTTGGAATCTGTTCTTCTTGTCAGTTGTGCATGGCAAGCCACACACTATGCATGTGCACAGTGCAAGGTGGGAGCAGTGGTGATATCTGCCCATTACCCTACCTTTCTACTACAGGTATATTCATGGTTTAACACATTTCGGAGAGGTAAACTCAAATCCCATGTTTGTTAATAATGGTGGAATAATGGCCGATTTTTAAAAGTAGTTTTAATATAGAGTCCTACCTTCTCTCTTCCCTTCCTTTCATGTCTTCACTTTGGCAATACCACTGTGTTTGTCACGTTACACACTTTGCCAGTACACTTGCAGGTAGATGGATTTAATCATAAAGGAGGAACTGTCTTCATGAGCTTTGTTCTACAGTGGCTGCTAACATCTAGTATAACAAAGTTATGATATCATTTTCAGTCCTTGATGCCAATGTATTGGAAGTATTGTTGTAATACACATAACCTCCTGCTGTTTATATACAAAAAAACTTCAGAAGATAATCTGGTTTATTTGTCTCATGACAAATCAATCATCTTTAAACATAAGTTTTTCTGATGTTTTCTTAAAAGCTGTGGGTGATGGAGATTCCAGCATTGCTCAGGGCAATCTGTTCTAATGCTTCACTCTTCTAGCCACGAATTTTTCCACTCAAGAAAGTGAATCTCACTTGTGGGACTTCCTACACCGACTTAACTTCTTCTCATGGTTTTGGATGTAGAGCGCAGGCAGCTTTGCACTGTCGGTGCGAAGCGCTCCTGGACCGCGCTCAGTGAGAAGGAAGGATGCAGCAGCGGTCTTTGAGTGGTCCTAGGGCCTGTTGCAACCCGTTCTGAAACCAGCCATTTCACACCCCTCTCCTAAAACACCGTCTTCTGAAACAAAGTGCTTGCACTATTTTAATTCTTCCCTGCTACGGGGAAAAGGGCGCTTCTTTTCGCAGACGCTTCCCAGCCTTGCGCGGGGGCGTGGGGGCCGTTCTGTGCCCCCCTCACCCCCCCGCCT
>NW_008620039.1:0-13763 GCF_000691845.1 Merops nubicus | reverse complement strand
GGGGGGAGGCCCGTGCAGCCCCGCTGCTGCCTGCAGCCTCCCCTGGCTCACCTCAGCGGGGCCGGACGGCTTTCAGCTGGGCAGCGCTGCCAGACTGCCAGATCCTCTCTGATTTTGAGACAGAAATTTCTTTTCCCTCACTCCGTTGAGTGACTCTATATTTTTTTTTTAAATAATGCTGCCACGAGGCAGCAAGTCGCTTTCATAGCATTTTAATGTAATTTCGTAGCATTGCAAAGTGCTGCTTTGATGTGTACTTAGATTTTATTCACCGGGTAGAAATAATTTTATAAAGTTAAATTCTATGAAAAGACTTTGAGAAAAAAGTTTCCATCTGAGGTTAAAAAGGCAAATGTCAGAAAATTAAGTTTGTCCTTGATGGGGTTAATGTGATCAAGTTAAATATATGAGATATTAAGTACTGCAGGTGACATGCAAATAGACCCCCCGTCTCGATTTAAAACCCTATTTTCATTGTCCATAACCTAGCCAGACCAATGCTTTTAGCTGACTTTTTCTTAGGCGTTGACAGACAGTGACATGTAGTGGACAAAGATGAAGATGTCACCATCTCCACCTTCTGTTACCTCAGTTTAAAAAAGTCATCTGGTAGTTTAGCTTACTCTTGTCTTTATTGGCAATTTATGTTAAATCTCCACATTTTGCTCCAAAGCAGTCAAGATATCCCATGTTCCACTCCTCCAACTCTGCTGGAGATAAAATAATTGTAGCAGAAGGATGGTATAATTTTAAATTACCACCACATTTTGCAAGCAAATATGTTTCAAATGCTTTAAGGGGTAATTGCTTTGAAAAATTCCAGCTGAGACAGCTCAGCCATATTTAAGAATGCATTTAGAGAATAGTATGTTGTTCTGCTCATATTATTAAAAAAACCTTCAAGTTATTTCACTGACAAAAATTACCAGAGACTTTGCTGAGGTCAGAACTGCATCTTTGGCCAGGTACATGAAAATACATCTAAATTTGGCAAACTTCTCAACATCTGAAAAATCACGCATGTAGTTCATAAACAGCTATTAGTTCAGCAGCTTGGGAGTTTGAGATTCCATGGATACTGCATATTCCCTTTGCCAACTTTCTTTGCAGTTGCTCATTTTGCTTTTTGGGATCATTATGCTGCCAAGGAAAGATGTAATTTCAAACAATCAATTGGCAATTAATGTGGCTTTTTAAAATAGTTCCGAAGTCAGTTTTGAACTCAGCACTTTGCAGTGAATACTCTGTATGTATTAAAAGAATAATATTTGATGGTGTATTTTGTTGTCAAAAAGTGTTCTTTCACTTCTACATGTCACTTACCAGTAACATGGCCACACCTTGTGTACATTAGTGGTTTCACACTTATTTTGCTGTTGTTGAATTACACAACCAAGATATTTGTTATGATAATGTACAAAACATCTATTCTGCCTGTACAAATGAGCCTTTATTTTCTCTGCATCTAGGTTTGTTCCTGTTCTCTCTAAGTATCCCCAAATAAGGGTGAGAAAGTTGAGTGGCTGTATTTTCCAGTTCTCCTTGTACCTGTCTGTAATAGGTAGGCATCATAGGACGAACAGTGGAGATGAGAATGGCACATCTCTAGAAAGCAAGGAGAAAATAATAAAAATCCCAGAAAATCCTGAATACTGTCTGAGAAGTTTCGGGGCTGCATTCAGGAGCATGAGCATCATGCTCCAGTGGGATGGGTGGAGGCCATCGTATATTCATAAGGAAGAAATGTGGTGATGGAAACGCTGTGGCAGATACAGACTTGATTAACAGTGTGTGTCCTAATGCTAGAGAGAGGCAAAGTTTGTGGCAAGAGCAGGTGGAAGTAAGTCACGCTTCCTAATTTGTTTTCTCCTCTCAGCTAAAATGAATGTGCAGCAGAATCATTCCCCTGAATTCCAGCCCTCCATTATGCTCTTCTCCAAAAGCTTTTCCGTTCTGATGGAAGGGACAGCCACCCCACCCACATTACAGTTGTCTGTTTCACAGCAGTTGCATGACTCAAGATCTAACGTGTGTAATTGCAAATCGTTCTTTTCCTTCTCTTATCACGGGAGAGCAGAGCCCTGGGCAGTTGGGCTGTCATTACACGCCTTCAGCTTGGGGAGGCAGGGGAGATTTGTTAACCTCCTCGGGCCTTGTGGATTGCATTTCATTGTAATGTGCGTTTCTAAAAAGCAGCAGATAATTTAGAGTTAGAGCAGAACATCTGTTTTTGAAAGGGAACAAATAGATATGTTTCCAGTGTCAGGAAAACAGTGCTTCAATGGCAAAAAAATGTTTTACCATATATGCACTCCCTTAAGTTTCATTGCCATCACTTTATACACTGATAATGACATGGAGACTGAACTTCATTTTCTTCACAGGGCAAATGTGACACTATTCTGACTAGGATCTCATCTGTCCAGAGTAATGCAGGAACCACCCATAGTCTTCAGTATTACAAATAGAAAGGCTGCAGATAAATAAAATATTGCCAAGCCACTGGGCCACTGGAAAATAGTATATAAAAAAAAGGAAAATAAATATTAATCAGTGTATTAATTAGGTCTTTTCTCATAGCAAACCACATAAAATACAATTGAAAGGTTTGTTTGTTTTGTTGTTATTTAAATAAAACAAATTTCAGAATGATAGAAGAATGAAGGTTTTGATTGTAGAGGGCAAAGGTATAGGTACAAGCTACAAAATAGGATAAAAAAGTGTCAGTTTAAGGAAAGTAATATCTAAAGAATGGAATATTCTCTTTTCAAGTAGTAGTCTGCAGGCATCATGAAAATCTTTGGTACAGTGATTGAATGATCCTCTGGGATACATCAGAATTCTTTCAATATTACACTGTTTTTTTCCAGAAACCTTGAAGACGTTGCAATTAGTGTGCAGTGAATCACAGAACCACATCAGGACACTCTTGAAAAAAATCTGTATTCATGTTTGGCATCTTCCTAGACAGAAGGCCAAAAGCAGACAGTATAGGGACAAGCAAGTTGCAACTATAGGGTTTATGTTCTTTCAATAAGAATCAATTTTACTTAAGGTTGTGGAGGGCTTTCTATTTCTTTGTGATTGTGCAATACTGTGGAGGACCTGTAAATGATAAAACTTCCTGTGAGAAAGCTGGAAAGCTCTCATTTGAGAGTCTATATGGAAGAAATTACCAAAAACAGGTTTTGAAAAATGAAAGTAAACCAAATTTAAATATGACTGCATTGATTACAGAAGCTAGTTAACAAGCACATCACGTAAGTCTTTACAATTAGAAAAAATTAAAAAGCTAAAACTCAACAGGCTAAAGAGCACTTGCTCTCAGTATATGGCCAGATCAAGTTCCTTCTGCCCATCAGTCCTTCCATCCATTTGATGACATCTTTCAGAAACTCAGAACTGAGAACAGAATTATTTCTCCATAACTATTCATAGGGAAGTTTAAATGCATTGGTTCTGTCAGTGGAAAACCAAGAGCAAAACAAAGCCTCAGCCCACATAAACAGCTGAAGAAGAGGTTCTTAGTCTATCTGAAAACAGCAGTGAAGCTAGCAAGTTCACGCTTTTAACTGCAGGAAATTAAGACAGAATTATTTCTGAAAAGTTTATGGTCAAAGCTTAGTTACTAGGGTGCTGCTCACCATCTTGATTTTAAGATAGATTTCCACTTTCGTTTTTTCCTCTGTGGATGGTAGAGCCTCAGGTTAGTCAATGGCTTCCATTTCTACATGTAGAAGATAATCAGGCAACAATTTGCATGTCCAGATTTTACACTGTTAAAATTTCAAAGGCATTGATTCAAAAGCCAGGGATGCCTGAGGGAGCTTTTTTTCTTGCATTCAATAAATTTTAGATTGGAGCCTGAGTGTTCCAGCTCTCACATATAAATATTACTCCACATACATCCATATTTCTTGTGACTGTTCATACAGAGCAAATATATATCCCTTTCTGTTCTTCAAAAACATCTGTTCAAGCCAGCCCACTTCTTCGCTGTGAGAGTTGAGCATCTAGAACAAATTACACCTGAGATAGGAAAAGCCTGGCTACCATATCTTGTTTATTAGCTTTATTAATCTTATGATAAAATGAAATTGTCTGCACCCATAAAAGGAAACCTGTGAATGTTGTGAAATGGAATATTGAAATCTCATCTAACTTATTCAGAATGCTCCTTGTTGTTAACTAGGAAATTGTAACCTGAAGGTCTTAATTTGAAAATGTCAGCATTTATTAGTAGTATTATTCCTTTAGCTTTACAAGATAGGCTTTTAACTATTGCTCAGAGCAATGTGTACAAAAGTTAATTTAATGAGAAGCATCATTTTAAACTCGACATTTGATTTTATTAATATTGTGTGTTAGATTTCAGATGTATGGCAAACTAAGCATGGTATGAGCAAGGTTTTGAAGCTTCTTACTGAAGTTAATAAAAAAGGCATTTAAAGACAAAAGAATTACCTGTCTCCATTAATATAAAGAAACTAATGATATATTTTATTCATTTCAAGCTGTTCAGCCCTGTCTTTACTCAGTTCTTTTCTCTCTGATTTATTTCCCTATGTGCTTTTTCCCCCTGATTGTTAAAATGTTGTAAGCATGATGTAGACATTATAGGTAGAATGTTCCTTTGAAGTTTCTTCTGTCCAAGGGTCAACCTGTAATTCACATGAGAGGCAGCTCTGAGGTTGGTCCTCTGATCATATCAATGTTAAGCTTTCTCCTTTCCTTGCTACATTTTAACTATTTCATTGCATTTGCATGAATGTTAAAGTTTACCCCATTGTCTGGAGGTCCTTGAGACACTTTGAAACACTTAATGGTGTTATTTTGACTACATAAGTAGTTGAAAACAACTTAATAATTTTTTTTTCTGTTATTCAGGATTCAAAATAAACCCATACCACCACCACCACCACCACCTCTCTTCCTCCCTCCTGCCTAATTTTCACAGTGTTTTGCAGAAAGCGTTATGGAAATATTTGTCAGTATTTGTCACTTGTCAGAAAGCATCCACAAAATCTGAGTATATATTTACTCTTCTTCCCACCTCAGTGGGTTGTTTTCAATCCAAATGCTAGCTTGCATGTTTTTGCACATACATTTGATTTTCCATAGCTGCATGTCAATATTAGGCTGCAAAATTTTCTGCTGTTTATAGTAAATATATGTGCTACTTAGAGCATACATATAGTGTATAGCATTTGGGAAGTTGTAATATGCTTCTAGGGTGAAAGATAGTGTAAGGAAAGTAGCACTATAAATTACCTGTATTTTCATTCCTAATGTGAAGAAGTGAGAAGCGGAGGTTTTGCACAATCACTAGTTTCCCATCAGTGTAAGCAACTGCAATCAACTGACGGAAACCTTCAGAAATAGTTGACAGACCTATTTTTATTCTATAGCAGAAGATCCTGATAGTTCTTGCAAACTAGGTTTTAAATGTGTGGCCCTTACTGCTCATAAGGAGCCCAAGTAGGAACCAGAAATTGCTTCAAGTTCTTAAACTAAATATGGAAGCAGATGGGGAAAACTGAGAATTTCATCTTCTTGCCCCACGTTGAAGGGAGATGCATATGAAATTAGCTTATGCACATGAAGTTAACAGACAGAATTTAGGTACACAGACAATCCTTTCTGGTAAATCCCAGTGAGCCAGATTAAGCGATGTCATATCAGTGCAAGTTAAGTCTAAAGAAAAGGTGCATGGAATACAAAAATTTGAGGCAAGAACTTTGTCCTACCATGACAGCTTTGTCCTTCTACAAGTCTCTGTGGCCTATAGTTGATTCTGGACTTCAGTCAGATGTCTGTGAGTCAAGCAAAACTCAAGGTAAGACTCCCCTTCCACTGTGCAAAGAAATGTCATCATCCCACCTATGGCCAGTTGCATCTCTTCCGCTTAAAACTAGCATCTCACATGATTCACAGGCGCATAGGACAATGAATGATTTACTGAGATAGATGCAGTAAGCTACCTATTTTCCAGATGATGTTCACAATATAGTTTTCCAGAAAATAAAAGTTGAATATAAGCTCTACTCCAATTTGATAGAACCAATAATGTGTAAAAGAGGAACTGACAATAGCACTGTGCTTCCTTTGGTAGTATTTTCTTTAGTTTTAGGAAGGAGGAAGTGAGTTCTCACTTCCCCTTCCATTGAATAACTCAAGTTTCTACACTGCACAGTTGCAATGTACAGGTTGTATTATTTTTAGAATATGGTTATAACTAATATATTAAATATTGTCATTTTTTTTTGTAGATGATAGCTTGAGTGTCCAATTGTCAACAACTATTTGTACTCTTGTGTAGTGACACCACATGCTGACCTAGCTGCTGACCACAACAGAGCTTCTTTCAGTGTTGACCTGTGATAGGACAAGGGGTAATGGGTGCAAATTGGAGCATAGGAGGTTCAAGGTGAATATCAGGAAAAATTTTTTTACTGTGAGGGTGACAGAGCACTGGAACAGGCTGCCCAGAGAGGTTATAGAGTCTTCTTCACTGGAGTCATTCAAAACCCGCCTGGACGCCTTCCTGTGTGATGTACTCTAGGTGGTCCTGCTCTGGCAGGGGGGTTGGACTGGATGATCTTTCGAGGTCCCTTCCAACCCCTATGATTCTATGATTCTGATGAGGCTAAGGAAATGCAAGCTTTGACCCAGAAACAGAAGTTAAAATCATTCAACAATTTAAGTTATTTCAACCAGAATCATATGCCAGAATCAACATGTCTTTCATGTTACTGGGGATGAGGGGTCCTATGTACTAGTTATGTCAGTGGCAATTTTAAGAGTTTTTTGCAAGAAACATTAGGGCAGGATGTGGCTTTGGGTTTTGTGTAAAGTTTTTGCAGAAAGCATTTCAAATAATGTAGTTTGAGAAAACTGTTCCTTCTGGTCTAAAAATACAATAAGCGTGAAAGATTTTTTGGCTGATAACGTTCCTCTGAAGGTAAGCAGATTATTTTCTCAAACAGACTTAACAAATAACTTCAAGCTCTTAGCCGATTTTGTCCATGAGTTTCTGGAAAAGGGGTATGTTCTGGTTTATGGCTGTATTTCAGCAGAGCAATTAAGGAAGTGCTTGTCCCATACAGTCCACTATGTTCAGTGTTTATACTCAGTGCCTTCTTATTCATTTGAGGTTTCTGGCTCTGCTCCTGTTCTGCCTCAGTAGCACTATTCTCACCTCTCAGATTGTCTCTGAACATAGTTCATATTGTTCGTGTACACTTCACATTTCACTCTTCAGGATTATTTTTGCTCATTTTCAAATTAAAATCCTTTGCAGCAGCATTTAGATTATCCCGAGCCAACAGAGACCTTTCTAGGTACTGGTAGCAGTAGTAGATTAGCAAATATATGTATTACATTGTCTCTGGATTTCAAAAATCCATTTGAAGGGACTTTTTAGAAGTTTTAGATGTGAAGAATAAAACATGAAGCCTCTTGTAAATTTTCATAAATGGGCAAAAGAGAGATGAGATATGATGAGTCTATAGTGAAAAATAAGTGGTACAGAGCTTGGAAATTCCATAGTGAAAGTGAAGCTCAGCAGCTTGTGTTTAATGATATATGGGAAGCCAGTGCCAGCTAAGGAGTGCAGACTACGTGCTACAGTAAAAGCATTGGACCTACAAAGTAATCTTCAGAGTAAGAAAGAATAAATAAGAAAGGAAAGACCATATCTGGTGATAAAGGATAAGGATATGAAATGAGAGCCTCACTTCAAGCTTTGATGTATGGAAAGAGGACACCTATTTCAGTGCTGCAAAGAAATAACCAGCAGTCTCTGGACACAGCTGATCTGAGAGGATATGGGTATATGTCTGAGTCAAAGAAGAGGCCTGGTTTACAGCACAGAAGGAAAGCATGTGAAAAAAAATATTTTCTTAAATCTCTTCATTGGCCTAACTTGAGCTTGAGCTGACAGCTGGACAAGGAGAAAAGTTGAAGAGCATACACTGTAAGCCAACCTGGACCATATAAATGTGCATTCCAACTGGCATGCACTGATTTTTGAAGCAGTCAGTATTGTCACATATATGGTATCACAAGTATTGTTACTTGTGAAGACTGAGAAGCAAACTCTACACTTTGCTCTCATGTAGAGTGTTGTAACAGTAATAGGACTTTCAGATACTAATGCAGCAACTTTAATAATAATCATTTTTCTGTATTCAATTTTCTTTTCCTTTCCTATGCAGAAATAGTTTCTTGCCTTATGATACAGACATATAGATCTCATTTATGTGACCATACTCCAGAAAAAGGTCTTAAACATTTACAAATTTGAGAATACTTTCTTGTCTCATAAAGTGAACATAATCTTGCTTGACAACACTATATACCACTTTTCCTCTCATAGGAAATGAAAAGTGTAATCCTTTCTGAATAAAAATTACAATTTTCAAAGGTTTAATCTCTTTTATGGGCTTCTTTTCCTGTAGTAACTCTGGATCTCACATTCTCCAATATATCTGCCTCAAACATTTCCAGAGGGTACGGAATTCCCTTAAAGCACAGAAGACTGGTAATAAAGCAATGGTGAGGGGGGTGAAGGAGCTAGACAAGGGTTTGGAAGACTCGAGCTGATTTTTGAGTCTGTCACTGGACACTTGCAACCAGGTTGCTAAAGGCATTTAAAGCCATCTAAAAATGTCAAAAGAGCTAAATGTTACCTCAGATTGTAAAAAAATATTTGCATCCCATTGGCTATGGGACTGTGGCTAAATGTCTGGAAATCTGCACCTTAACTGTCTATGAATCAAATCCCTATGGGTGAAGAATGGAGAGGGAACATTTCCTTAGGTCTCAGATGTGTCCCTGAACATACCTGTGTGCATTGGACTGTCACCCTCTCATAAACTCCAGCCAGGTAAGTACCTTCAAGAGCTAGATAAGTGATTTAACCACAGCACAGAAACTCTTAACACAGCTCCTGAAAATACTGAACAAACACAGGGTGTAAGTGAAGCTAGTGTAGTACATGAGAAGAAAGACACAGATATTTAGCCTTCTCAACAACCTTTTTCTCTATAGAAACAACATTTTTGCCAGGTTAATATTATTTCTAGGAAGAGAGGCCAAAACAAACACTCTTCTTGGACTATCTGATGAAAATCTATCTTGAAGTAGAATAAACTCAGCTGGGTCTCGATCAATCAGTGTTTGAAACATTTCCAGTTTGACTGCTAATATGCTTTTTTGCCAAAATCTTAGACTTTAAATTTATTTTAGAACTACATTGTTGAGGAAAAGTCTTTGTAATTGATCCTAGCC
The DNA here is from genome assembly GCF_000691845.1 of Merops nubicus. Taxonomy (NCBI): domain Eukaryota; kingdom Metazoa; phylum Chordata; class Aves; order Coraciiformes; family Meropidae; genus Merops; species Merops nubicus. The sequence continues at coordinate 4,472 of NW_008620039.1, read as the reverse complement.
TATTTTTAGGATTACCAAAATAAGGTCTTGGGTCTTGATGGTGGGCACATAGCCATACTGAAAAAAGATCCATAAACGTCTCACAGCTTGGAGCAAAGATCAATGTAAACTGTTTACAAAGGGTATTTGGGAGACCACCAGACACTGGAGCATTATTGAGGAGAACCTTGTGAGTTACTATGCAGAATTCTTCACTACAAACTGAGGAAGCTAATTTGATTTTTTCTTGTACTTCAAGAGTGTAGTTCCTCTTAAGGAGAAAACTGAATTCTTACTATGGATAGAAATGGATAAGCTAATATGGGATGTTTGTTGCAAGAGGTTTTGTAATAGATTGGAAAACACACAAAGCACCGGATTTACATCTGTAGTAAAGCTCCTTCACATGGGGTAAATGAGGATCAAGTCCACAGTATTTAGTAGCTTAAACAGTCTTAATTTAGTCATCTTTTCAAGAATTACCCCCCTTTTCTTAAAATTCTAAACTTAGATACAGAAATACAGACGTTTAGACTGTCAGTTGCTACAATGCTGCCTATCTTTGCAGGCGCCATTTGTGGCAATGCCCTTTCCTTGGGTATGTCTGAAAAACTTTCCTGTGGATGAAAAATCTCAGTTGTTCTTGGACGAACAAAGATAAAGAAAAGGACACCTATAAATGCTGCATGGTATCACTCCTGTGCTGTTTCTTATTAGTCTGGGAAACTATAAATTCAAAGGAAAGGAAAAGAGAAAGGGAAAGGGAAAGGGAAAGGGAAAGGGAAAGGGAAAGGGAAAGGGAAAGGGAATGGAAGAAAAGGAAAGGAAAAGGATAAAAAAAGGAAAAAAAAAGAAAAAAGAGAGGAAAAGGGAAAAGGAAAGAAAAGGAAAAAGGAAAGAAAAAAGAAAAGAAAAGGAAAGAAAAGAGAAAAGAAAAGAGAAAAGAAAAGAAAAGAAAAGAAAAGAAAAGAAAAGAAAAGAAAAGAAAAGAAAAGAAAAGAAAAGAAAAGAAAAGAAAAGAAAAGAAAAGAAAAGAAAAGAAAAGAAACCATAGCAATTATTACATCTGGAGTTTTCTTCCCATTTTAACCCTGAAAGCGAAAGGCACCAAGATATATTCCCATATTTCTTGTAACACGCAGCCTGACTTTTTTAAAATTACACTGCTATAAGCTGTGTGCATAAAAGTTATTTGGGATTGAGCTGTCTTCTTTCTTCTTCTTTTTGGCAGCCTTGAGACTGAATAGTAATACTTTTCAGCATTAATGAAATATAGAAAACACTTGAGATTTTGTCATTTGTAATACCAGGCTCATGCCCCCAATTTTAACAGTGATTGTGTGCTTGTCTAAAACAGAGTAAAAACGTAATCAGATTCATACCTGATGTATCTCCAGTCTTGTGTGTTCACTGGAAGATTTCACAGCTAACATTTCCCTTGATTAGATTTAATTTCTTCATTGTTGGCCAGTGCTTGACATAGTCATTGTTTCTAACCATTAAACAGAAATTGATAAGAATGAACATTGCCAAAAGCTTTTCAAAACATTAAGTATACAATTTCAAACACAGTTGCGCTTTTTTTTTTTTTTTTTTTTTTAAGTTTCAAGAATACCAATCTTAACAGAATCCAGCAACTAAACTAAAATATGAACAGGACCATCTTGTCCTACTTCCATATTGACAAGTCCTGATTCAGGGGTTTTGGAAGTGAATGTTTGATCTCTCAGTCTGCTCTTTGTAACACAAGTCAAAAGCCCCTACACATACTCTCTGTACTAAGCCAAATATTTTTTGTTTGGGAAAAACACTGTTTTGTGATTTGAAGACTTTTAAAGGTAAAGAATCCTGTGTTGCACCCAGCTAGCTCCGCATGTTGTAGGGTTTAGGGTTTTTCTTCTGCTTTGGTTTTCTGCATGAAATCCTGACACCATTTATAGCTCTGGGTGCTTTACCATTGACTTCTGTGGATACAGGACCTTTTCCTCATTTTTCACTCATATTAGCTTTAAAAAAATATTTTCTTTAACCACCATCTCTTTCCCCTCAGGGCTCTTTGATGTTCCAAAAGTAGTCGGTACATTTCAGTCCAACCTATACCATACTTACAGATGTTTAGTTTTGCAGGAACCATGGAGTTTTGATAGGTGGTAACCTGCCAGTGATTTATTTTATACCAAATATTTAACACACAAGCATATAAAAACCCAAAGCTTTTATTAAGCCTGAAAAATCAAACTTTCATGACCTACAAATAGGTCTTTAAGACTACTGATGTACTTTCTGTCACATTCTTTGCATACAGTATATAGCTTTTATTATGGAATCTAGACTTTTTTTTCTATAGACAACTGCCAGAGGCAAAAACCTACCTGGGTACATATCAATCCAAACAGTTAAAAACTGGCAAAAGTATTAAAAACTCAAACCAGTTCTTATAATGGGAAAATCTGAGACAGTTTTACTAGTGTGTAATAGTTTCTGCTACACCTGTAATGAAAAAGAAAGACAACATACTAGATTTGAGGTTGTCCTCTAGCAATTAAAAACAACATACGGAAAGAAATATGGCAATTAATATGGAACAGTTAGGTGTCTCTTGGATTAAATGGCATTTATTTAAAAAGAGTATTAATGTCCAGCAAGGGACCCTGTTCCACAGTTCATGATAGCCCAAATGTATGATCATACGATGTACCTTCAAGCAAACCTTCTTCTCTTATTAGAAGACCTTCTGTATGAAAGCTTGTGAAAACAATAAAGTTTTCTGAAACTTAACTCTAGAGTTGCTCAGGAGAACTCTTCCCTCATCACTTGCGTGCTCTTCCTATTTCTATGATATAGGGACCCTGCAGAACAAGACAGATTCTTTGTTATAGTGCTTTGATTGGGAGAATTCCTGGGCAGTGTAGTGATCCATATTTAACTATAAGTGTTCAAAGTATAATGCAAAAATCTCAGTCCAAGAGAGTCTCTCTATCCAAGCATGAATATAGTAACAAGGACTATTTGCTGTGCTACCAGTGCTCATGTGTCATTACTGAAGGAGTGCAGTCAGCAATTAGAACAGAAGGCAACTCAAAGATTGTTATTTCAGGAGGCTGAGACTTGTAGTACCAAACTAATGCTGGCCAGCCAGTGTAGCCAAGGCTGAGATGTTTTATCATTGTGTCATCCAGCTATGAATGCATTTCTTTGGAAACACCATTCTGCTGGCATGCTTTCTGTCAGAAGTTGCTGGTTCATTGAGAGTGAAACATTTCATGAAAGCTTATCTCAGCCAGCCTTATAATGGAATACAGATAACTTCTGATAGGTCTTTGCTAGGCAAGTCTGTTGCCAGTTTTCATTTAGTCATATCTACTCCTGTATGGTGGCCTCTTCCTTGTCTCAGGGATCCAGGGAATACAAGGACCTCCTGGATTCAGGGTTCCACTGCTCTAGATTAAATTGTTGCTTTTTGTAAACGCCATGGATCTTTGCTTCCCAAATTAAGTTGTTACTGGAATGCCTATTTCTTAGAATATGTTTTAATAGTTTTGATTTTAAATTGACATAAATTGAGAAAAATGTAAATTCTGAAAATTTTCATTTTAGAAAATGTAAATCCTGAGCTATGACCAGTTCTAACTGTGAGTAACTAAGTATTCGTAGTATGCTCAAACTACAAAATCCTAGAATGGGCAGACTGAGAGCCTGAAGGTTTATTCAGATACAGGTCACTTGTACAACCAGAATTCCTTAAAGTTGTTGGACAATAAGTTCATACCCAAACTTACTTAGAAAAGGGAATTCCTCTTCTGTTTGTAGCTAAACTGCAGCATTATTGCTGTTGCTTTTGTGCAGGTAGGGTGTGGCAGTATAGGCTGAGATCTATGGCATCAATCTTCTCACACAGAATAACTCTTTTTTTTTTTTTTTTGAGTCTCAGTACCCATATGCCAAGGTAACACCTTCTTCTTCTATGCAACTTAGTAACAGTAAAGCATCTACTTTGGGATAAGTTGTTTCCATTTTTTATTGTTTGCATGAAAACCTAGCATCTCTGTGGAGCCCTTGTTTTATTTTTGTCATTATTCAGTGGGGTTTCCGCATCTTCTGCCTTTGGACAACCGTGAGGTTACATTTTTTGCCCCATACCAACCTGATGGTAAACTGTCACCTGTAAAGGGATGACAGTCTAGACATGTAAGGGGGGCTGGCTTTCTTGTAAGATTTTATGTTAGTTCTTCATGCAGGGCATAGCAGAGAGAAGTACTACTTCAGTGACATGGCTCTCTCCTCTCTTTATCTGGTTGTTCAATCCTCTAAGGTATAGTTCCAGGCTATATTAGTCATCATGGATATTGTTGTGGTGAGCAGAGCCCGCCCTAGGCAGGGATCGGCGTGCGGAAGATCTCGCGATGTAACGGAAAGCTCAGACTGCCCACGAGGGGCCTTGTGGGCGTACATATATAAGCAATTAACATATATAAGCAATTGCAGCTGCGCAA
>NW_008620038.1:0-1321 GCF_000691845.1 Merops nubicus | reverse complement strand
TGGGGGCGGCCCTGACCCCAAACTGCGACAGATTTATTGTCGCCCCATGTCTGCAGTAACTTCAAAGTAGTGTGAAACATCTGAAAACTCCAGGAATCTTGAACTCTGCCACAGACCTCTCTCCTTTGCAGATCTTCAGTTACTGTTTTGGAGATGGGAACGGGGACAGCTCATATCTGGCATACAGCTCAGCAGCCATCAACCTGGTAAATATACCTACATTGTACCTGCAGGAGGTGGGCTGGTGGTGTTAGATTAGCAGTTGGGACCAAGTCAAGTTGGTCAAGAAATCACGCTACCAGAAGAACAGTATCTGTCAGCTGATTTTAACTGTTAATGCCACCAGTTCAACATGCCTTCCAGTAGGACAACATGAGAATAAAATCATCTTATTATGGTATTAAAGGTATGGCCTGACAGAACTATCCAGACAGGCTGCAGTAATCCTAGTCCATGCAAGCAGTGCCCAGTCACTGGTAAGGAGTTTGTTATGGAGAAACTACCTATTATCTTTAACATCAGTATTTTCACCGTACAGAGCCTCAGTGCAAACTATACAAAACTTGATATGTATTCTTAATCATCCGGGCACACAAAAAGGGGCATTGTTCCATAAACAGCCCAGTGAAAAACAGCAGGGAAACAGCATGCTTGCTGGGTACTACCTGGATGGCTAACAGTTCTCAGGTTCTCACTTTGTTGAAGATTCTTGCTTCCACACCATTACTGTTCACTAGTTTCACTGCCACAAGACTGTTTGGACAGACAGCTTATGGAGATGCAGCTCATGGGCTGAAGGCTTTGGTTGGTTTCACATGTACTGCATGTTAGATTTCTATTGGTCTTCCTCAACAAAATCATCGTCCAGAATGACATCTGGATTGGCCAGCTGAAGTGAGCTTTGCAGCTGCCTTTCTAGCTGTTGTTTACTATGCTTACTGTCTCAGTAATCCACCTCAATCCGCACCAGTACAGGTTGCTCCTGTGGGCAAGAAGAAGAAAAACCAAACATGCCTCTCAAGCAGAATCAGGGTCCGAGTCAGAACCAGATGCAAAAGCCTTACCCCTCTGCTATAGGAAAGAAACACCTGACAAAAACAGATCGCACAGCTTTGTCTGATGATGACGGAGCAGGTCCTTCAACACCTCCCCAAGGTTCAGATGATCAACAAGCAGGTCCTTCTGGAATAAACCTATCTGATGGGGATTCATCAGATGCTGATGTCACCACTAAACCTTTGGCTATGAAGGAGCTGAGAAATGTGAAAAAAGACTTCAGTCGTCGTGAAGGTGAGCCACTTACCACCTGGCTGCTCCGCTG
>NW_008620037.1:1086-1339 GCF_000691845.1 Merops nubicus | reverse complement strand
CCGCCATCCCACCGCTCCTCCCGGGGGGAGTGGGGAAAGACCCTCCAGGGCTGAGCGTGAGCCAGGGAGGGTTCTGGGCTGCGAGGGGTGGGGTTGCACCCCAAGGTGCCACGTTGAGGTGCCTGGTGTCGGAGCGTGGTGCCTGGCATCGTGCCAGGCAGTGCTGCCCTGCCACCGCTTGCTCCTCCCTTTGCCTTCCCACAAACACAACCCCCAAAACACTCCCGGAGACAGATGTGTCCGTGTGCCGGCC
>NW_008620037.1:0-1065 GCF_000691845.1 Merops nubicus | reverse complement strand
GCCCAGGGTAAAGCTGCTTTCACGGCAAAGCTGCCTCTGGAAGTCCAAGGTCTCCCTGGAAACAGCAGGAGCGGGGTGAGGGGCTGGGGCCCTCCCTGCGCGGGGCCTGTCGGGAGGAGGCCGGTGGCAGGGAGCCCGGCGACGGCGGCGTGGGGGCCCGCCGACGGCAGCGTGGAGGAGACGGTGACCACATGGGTAGGGGCACAGCAGGGACCCCAGCAGTGCCTGAGCAGGTCCCTGCTTGACCCCAGGACACAGACGTGCCCCGAGACAAAACCTGCTCCCGGAAGGAGCAGGAGGTCCTGGCCTGACGGGGAGAGCTGTGCCGATGGCAGGCTGGAAATCCCTGTCCTGGGGACACCGGCACTGGGCCCACATGCCTCCTGGCCCATGCCAATGCCAGGTTTGGCAGTACTTCCCCAGGGCTGGCACCACACGGCAGCCCTGGACCCCCTCTGTGCTGGGCATGCACTGGGGAGAGGCCACGGCAAACACCCTTGGCAGGGCTGGCATGGTGCAGTGGAGGGTGCTGGCAGTGTCCCCAGGTAGTGCTGGTGGCAGCCACTGGGTTATTACCAAAACATCACAGTCATGTCCCCTGGCAGTAGGAACAAGAGGCTTTGGTGAGGGCCCAGCCCTGGCATGCAGAGCCACCACAGCTCTCCAAAGCGAGCCAAACCTGCACAAAGCAAGGCGATGCAACATGGTCCTGCCATCCTGGACAGCCCCAAGCACCCCTGAGGAACCCACTGTGGGGGAGTCTGGCTCCTGATGGCCATCTCCTCCAGGACGCCCAGCCTGGCTGTGCAGCCCCAGCAGCATTGCTGCCGGCCAGCAGATTTCTCATTCCTCCACTGGAAACTCTGTTGGAGACGCTGCAATAAACCAGCTAGATACAAGCCCACTTCTTGGGGTTCCTTGGGGACCTCCAAGCTGGGGACGTTCTGGCAGCACCATCCCTATAGTGAGGGCAGAGAAAAGCCAACCCAAGAGCTTCCCTTGAAGGAAGTGTGGACAAAAGGACAAAGATCCTCCAGCACCACGAGAGTCCCGCAGCCCCCACGC
>NW_008620036.1:7120-7440 GCF_000691845.1 Merops nubicus | reverse complement strand
GCCCTGCCACTTCTGATGGCATTTTGCAATGCACAACAGACACACAGTGTCTCATAATGTTTAATGTACATCCCCACCCGCTTGTCTCCATCTGAAGTTTCCTATACCCCAGAATGCAGGACCCTTAGCAAGACAGGGCCCTGCCACTTCTGATGGCATTTTGCAATGCACAACAGACACACAGTGTCTCATAATGTTTAATGTACATCCCCACCCGCTTGTCTCCATCTGAAGTTTCCTATACCCCAGAATGCAGGACCCTTAGCAAGACAGGATGTCTTTGGTATGTCCCCATGAATCAACGTGCCCCACACCTCCCC
>NW_008620036.1:0-7110 GCF_000691845.1 Merops nubicus | reverse complement strand
TCAGCCTGAGCATTGCTGCTTGTTGAAGACACTGCAGTGCGTATTTCCCACCTCCTGTATAGATTTTCAGCAGAAACTTGGCAGGAGAGAGGTGGCAGGCAGGACTTTAGGAGACCTCAAGGAGCCCACATGATGCAACCCTGGCGCATTCTTGCAGAGCGGTGCTTGCTGGTGTAATCTTCAGAAGGAGCCACTGGCATTCTGCTCCAGATGCCAACGGGCTGCAGCCACACGTTAAAGAGCTTTGCAGGGTCAGACCTCTGTCCTGGGGTTTGTGCTGCTGCTGTTGCAGAGCCAATCTCATGCCTCAGGCAGAATGATGTTAATTTTAGAAATGAAAGCTGCTGTTAGATTTCCATTTTCCATCTTTTTTAACTTGCAGGGTGGAAAGCTGTCGATTGTCCAGTGAACTCTTCTCTGTTTCCCACTTTAGAATTAACCACTGCAGTCTTCAGTGAAAGCACAAAAATATTACATCCAGCTGTTTCAAGGACTTCCTCTTTGCTTCTTCCTCACAAATCAGCCTTTGGCCGTTGGACACAGCAAGTCTGGCAGGGTTGGAGCTGTGCTTAGAATCATAGAGTCACTGTGGTTGGAAAAGACCTCCAAGATCATCGAGTCCAGCCATTAACCCTACTTGACCAGATCCTCCCCTAAGCCACCACATTTACACACTTCCAGAGATGGGGACTCCACCACCTCCCTGGGCAGCCTGTTCCAAGGCCTGACAACCCTGTCAGTGAAAAAGTTCTTCCTGATATCCAGTCCAGACCTCCCCTGGAGCAGCTCGAGGCCGTTCTCTCTCACTCCATCACTGGTGACTTGTGAGAAGCCCAGCTTCAGCTTGTGGCTGAGTCCTGTTGTGCTCAGCTGGTGTCCTGGCCACCTGAAGGCTGTGACAGGTAACAGGGATGTGATGGAGTGGGTGGCAATGCCTTTTTGGTGTTCCTGTAGTTAAATTAGCTCCTGTTGGGCATGGGCAGCAGTTTGGCCACTGTAGACAGATAAACCCTGGCCTTTGTCTCTCTCTCACATCATTGCACAGTCCAGAGGCTATCGTCATACATAACACACTGATGGAGATGTTGTGATGATCCCTCTATTGCTAACAGGAGTGTTTCCAAAGGTCTTTTTTCCTGGTCTTCCCAAATGGGTCTAGAAACTCATGGAAGTATTTAGCTGTGGGAATAGTCAGACACTCAGGAGATGTCTGTGGCCATGTTGCTGCAGTCAGAAGAGCAAATCCAGATCCTGGAGCAGGGGAAGCTCCAGAGCTCTGCAGTGGAGATAGCCACAGTGCTGCAGAGCTCAACATCTGCAAGATGAGTCACACAAGGGATGATCTGACTCATCACATAAGATCCATGAGGTCCAAGGTCAAAGCTGATTGTCCTGGCTTCAGACTTGGGGAAAATGAGGCACAGAGAGCAAGTCTAGGGCAGAAGCAGAGCCAGGCGTCCTGCACCACCAGTTTGTGCTGCCTTCCTTCTCCAAAAGGAAGCTGAGAACTTTATGGGGAGTCATAGAGGCACCTTCTCACTCCCTGGACAGATAACCTGCCTGGAGGGCTGCTACCCCAGGAGGTCAAGTTGCTCTTTGCCAACTGAACCTAAGCAGGGCAGAGCCCCTGTGATCACCCCAGCTCAAATCTCACCCAACAGAGCTGGATCTCATGGCCAGGCATGCTATAGGGTCCTCATAGCCACGGAGCAGCCCTCTGTATCCTTGGCTACTCTCCCCTTCTGTTTAGTCTGTCATAAACTCCAGGCAAGAGCAGGCTCTTGCTTTGTGTTTTTGTAGCCCCTAGCACTACAGGACCATGACTGATGACCCTTCTCCAGATTTTGCTTTAAGCAAGGAGCCATCTGGTTCCCTCAGTGGGAGGAGGTGCCCAAACTGCCTCTCTTTGCACCTCCTTTTTTGCACCTTTGCCCAAAGACAGCAGTGTTCATGCTCTTGGCCCAACACGCAGCAGATTAGGATCAAGGAATCATAGAATCAAAAAATGATTTCATTGTTTTGGTTGGAAGAGACCTTTAAGGTCATTGAGTCCAACCATTAACTGAGCACTGCCAAGTCACCACTGACCCATGTCCCTCAGCACCACATTTCCAGGGCTTGGAAACCCCTCCAGGGATGGGGACTCCACCACTGCCCTGGGCAGCCTGGCACAGCCCTGGACAACCCTCAAGGGCAAGAAATTGTTCCTCAGGGCCAACCTCAACTGCCCCTGGGGCAGCTTGAGGTTGTTTCCTCTTGTCCTGTCCCTTGTTCCTTGGGAGAAGAGCCCGACCCCCAGCTGGCTCCAGCCTCCTGTCAGGGAGCTGTGGAGAGCCAGAAGGTCTCCCCTGAGCCTCCTTTGCTCCAGGCTCAGCACCCCCAGCTCCCTCAGCTGCTCCTCACCACACTTGGGGTTTTAAACATTCCTTGGATAGCACCTGGGGGTTGACAGCCCGTTTCCAGCACTGGAGGAGCCATTGGGGCTGGTGAACTCGGTTTAGCACACAAGGTCTCTTGTTCAGTGCAGGGGAGAGGTGGTTGGGCAAGTGTGGGAGAGGTGGGTAGGAGGATTAGATGAATGAGGACCGTTGTTTCACTCTTGATTACCTTTGGGGGGACCCTGTATATTTACCAGCCACGCACAAACCGCTTGAATTCAGTCTAAAATCATTTGCAGTTTTGGAGTCTGTTGGCCTTGACGAGAAGAACTGTATCCTCCTGTGAGCCCTCCTGGCCTGCTTCCCCTGGAGATGCGCTGGTTGAAAAGAGACACGTGAATCCAAGCCTCTCACAGCTGCCCTCCTCCTCTCCTGCAGGGATGTGCCTCAGCCCCATCCAGCTGGGATTTATTTCAGGCTCATTCGCTGCCCAAACGTGGAGAAGACGCAGCAAAGAAGGAGAGGCAGCTCCCGAGCTCTGAAGAGTTCAGGATGTGAACCAAGGGCTGCAGTTTATTTAAAGGGAAACACTCAACTCCTGAACTTCCACGGCCACAGGTACCTGTTGGATACAGTAATACCCAGCTGTGGTTACTGTTGGCCACAGCTGCCAACGGCAAAGCCATGTGCTCTACACACAAAATCGTGGAGAAACTAATTAGTACATTGTATAAAATCTAAACAAGCCAAATTTGCTCCCAGGTAGAGACAGCTGGATGATCTCCAGATCCAAAATCCCAGTTTCTATTCAAGCCCATAGGTGGTTCCTGCCTCAGCAGCTCCTTTGGTGCTGTGTCTGTGAGCTGTAACCCACCAAACAAGCACCCCCTTCATGGTCCTTTTCCAGGAGATCTCCCTGGCACCTCTTCAGAGGCTCAGCATCCACGTGGGAAATCACAGTGGCACAGGGATCTGTTTTCTCAGAGAACACACATGGGATGAGGGGTTTGCAGAGCAAAATGCAGAACTTTTGGTGTGTCCTGTTCACCTTGATTCATGAATTCCCTCTAATGCTACATTTCCAGGTTTGATTTCCCTTTTTTTTTTTACCCCCAGGAATCTTCTATGTGCATCACTTTGTTTCCATTTTTTTTCTTCCTGCTTGTTTTTATTCTTCAACTTGTTAAATTTTCGGGGTCTTTTTAACCCTTTCCCATTCTCTATCTGGACACGATGTCAAGAGTTAGAGAAAAGCCATTTCTCCATCTCTTCTGGACCATGTGCCTCTGCTTTGTGTGTGTCTGTGGTGGCATTCCTACTAGACTTCCCATGTAGTGACTGGTGAGAGGGATAATTCACAGTGAGGACATGTTGGGCCATGACTTTCACTTTGCTTAACATATCCAAAGGTCTCAGAACCTTTCAAGCACCTAAATTAAGTGTGTGGCTCTCTCCCGAGAGACAGGAACCTCATGAGATGAATCTAGGTCCTTCTTTGGACCATAGAAGAAGTCTGGGATCAGGTCCCTTTGTTTGGAAGGGACCTATAAGATCATCAACTCCAACCATTAAATTCATATCAGTGGCAAGTGGGGAGTGAACATCTCATATCAGGGGACATCTTACAGTGCACTGAAAACAGGACTTGCTTGGCAGTCTCCCCAGTGGTGAATTCCCCAATATTGGACATTTTGAAGATTCACCAGGACAGGGTTCTGGACCGTCTTGACTAGACCAGACTTTTGCCAGGAAAGGTTGGACCGGATGCTACTTGAGGTCCCTTCCAACCTAGTAATCCATGATTCTATGACCTTTCATTTATCCTGATGCTCATCAAGGATGGGTTCTTGGCGCAGCAAAACTGTGAGAGGGGTGTGATTTTCCCATCCCTCCTGAGACTCCATGAGACTGCATCACACCAAGCCTAGTGAGACTGGTCTCTGGAGGGGCTGCCCTAGTCCTTCTCCCTTGTCCCCACTCCTGCTTCACTCTTCTTCACACCATGTCCTGTTCATGCAAACCCAGGTGTAATCAGCTTACAGGTTGGTTTGGTGGTGTACTACTCAGTCCTTCCTGGTGTTAGGAGGTCCAGGCAGATGACTGGGTTCCCTGTGTATCTTAATAGCCACTGAGTAGGTCTTGATTCTCCTCATGGCATCACTATCACATCATCACCCTGGGAAGTGGGCAGCAGAGTCCAGAGCATTTAGAAACCCAGGATAGAAACATCTGGATTTTACCCCAAGGAGGAAGTTGCTGAGAGTGCTTTTGGGGGCCAGAGTTGGTCTTGGTGCTGGGAATGTCTCCTGTGCTTGATTCATTCGGTGGTCACCATAGGAAATGGAGGGGGAATTGAGAGGCACCTTACAAAGAAACAGGTTTGAATTTCAAGTGGAGAGAAGGGTAAACATGTGGATGCAGGAACAAGAAGAGGCTAAAAGCAGTGCCTGGGAGTTTGTAGTTCATGTTTCCAGTCTACTCTTGCCATGGTGGTGGGAAGTTCTCAGCTCAGCATCATTAAAACAAAGGCAAACTGATGCGAGCAGCACCCACACATCTGGGAAGCCACTGATGTGGTCACCAAGATCACAACGTTGGGTCCCCTGGGGTGGGGTCAGCCCCACTTCTGGGTGTGCAGAAAGCTGGACCCATGCAGGGGTTGCTGGGGGCTACTCACTCATCTGGAGCAAGAGTCTGATGAGGGATGAGCTGCCAAAGGTTGGCAGGTATTGGATGCTGGGTATGGGTGAAGCTGTTTTCTCCTCCATCCTCTGTAGACCAAGGAGACAAATTAAGCGCAGTGAGTTTTAGTGGTCTCAGTGGTGCTGGAAGTATCTGTAGGACATCATGACCCTACACAATTCAGGTGGCTTTCAAAACAAAATGTTAGATATTTCCTCCATGCCCGTGGGGGGAACAATTGCAGACCAAAAATGGTGCTCCACTGATGGTGGAGGAGATGCACAACCCCTCTCTGTTGTTACAGGCACAGCTGTGGGACAGGCAGAGATTTTGTCCCAAGGGTCACTTCAGGAGATGAAATTCATTGTTTACTTGGGACAAACGAAGTCAGAAGGGGCAGTTTTCTAGCCAAACAAGACATCCACAACAAGGAAACATTTTGTTTCTTTTTTATGTTTTCCTGTTCTTCTGAAATTAGAAGGGCTTGATGAAACTTCAAATATCATTTTCAGACAAAGAAAATGAAAACAAATTAAAGACATCAAATCAAACTGCTTAGCTGGTTTTCCCCCATTTTTGTCTTCATTTTTCAAACATGCCCTAAAGTCAGAAGTATCTTCAGCCACGGTGACAACGCCCTTCTTGAGGAATTAACTACTTAACAGTTATTTTCTCCCTAATTCTGGCTAACAGAATAATTGGATCTGCTGGAGGCAAGTTCATAGAATGTGGGATGCACAATGTATCCACTGCAGGCTCTGCCACTGAGTCACCACGAACCTTCCGCTGCCTCAAGCTCTCCTGATGGCAGGCTGAGCCACAGCATTTGCAGGAGGGTCTGTGGGCACCAGGTGGGTCACCAGAGACAACTGAGAAGTCCTGCAGGAACCATCTTGGGTACCCCAGGACTGATGAAGCTTTGGTGCAAATAAATCCTTCTGGATATGAGGTTTCAGGGGAGCACTAGAAATCTTAGAATGAAAGAATGGTTTAGATTGGAAGGGACCTTTCAAGGCCATATAGTCCAACCCCCCTGCAGGGAGCAGGGACATCTGCAACTAGAGCAGGTTGCTCAGAGCCCCGGCCAGCCTCCCCTGGAATGGTTCCAGGGATGGGGCAGCGACCACCTTGCGGGTCAACCTGGGACAGGGGCGCACCGCCCTCAGTGTCAAACATTTCTTCCTTCTGTCTAGTTGAAATATTCCCTATTGGTTTCAAACCATCTCCCCTTACCCTGTCCCAACAGGCTCTGCTCAAAAGTCCCTCCCCAGCTTTCTGAGAGGCCCCCAGAAGGTCTCCCCAGCTGGAGTCTTCTCCTCTGCAGGCTGCCCAAGCCCAACTCTCTCCTGCTGGGCGCCCAGCTCTCTCCTGCTGGGCTCCCAGCAGAGGGGTTCCAGCCTTCTCATCATGTTCTCCAGCAGGGCCTGTAGAACCTCATCATGTGTGTTCTCCCATAAGCTAGAGACCCTCAGCACTCCTGCTTAAGATACACAGAACCTTGTGTGCCTTGCTGTCATCCCAGGGCCAGCACGATCACTGTCCTCGGGGGTGAGATCAAGACGGAAACCTCCCCCAGCCTGGACAGCCAGCAGGATTCCTTGTGCTATCCCAGCCCCATCCCACGCCCCGAATCCTGCAGTGGGAATAACTTCTGACTGCATGTGGCAGGGGCCGGCAGCTTCCCAGGCCTCAAAAAGTGCCAGGAAACCACAGGAAGCAGCAAAGTCCCTGTGCTGCTTCCTCTGAGCCCTCCCTGAGCCCTGGTGGAGCCAATCCTTGGGAGGAGATGTCTATTTAGGAGGACTTGCCAGGCTGTCAATGTCAGTGAAGCACGTGGAGAAGGTGACACCAAAGAAAGAGAGACCAGCAGAAATAGATGGGTTTAAAAATAGGAGAGACAGAGGAGATGGCTGGGCGAGAGTGAGAGAGGTGGGAGCACAGAGCCCCAGTTAGCGTGCTGCAGGATTGAGTTAGAGCCCGTCCCCACGGCGGGGAGAGCCCCCAGCCCTGGGCAGGGCTTTCCCCTGCAGGGACATCCCCCATGCCCCAG
>NW_008620035.1:0-5920 GCF_000691845.1 Merops nubicus | reverse complement strand
AAGGTCATTCAGTCTAACCCCCCTGCAATAAGTAGAGATGTGTTCAACTAGATAAGGCTGCTCAGAGCCCTGTTCAACCCGGTCTTTGTCATCGACTATTCTTCCACAACAGGCTTCAGTCTACTGCTGTATTTAATGGAAAAAGCAGCAAATAGTTTTCACTGTCAGCTCACACTGCTTTTTCTTTAAAAAGAAATCCAAAACCCAGCACACCTGTCAAGCACATATATTCCGATTCTGTTACTGAAAAGTGAAAACTGCTCTCATTACACTGAGTTTTTGGTGTCAAAATGTCCATCTTTTGAGACAAGGTACCAGAATATCACTGTGCATATTGACTCAGCCCCACTAGCACGCAGGCTTCGGCCAGCTCAGCCATGTGTGGGCCACTGGTTATGTTTTCTCACATCCCTAAGAGACCCTGCAACACAGTGCTGTTGGAAGCTTACATTACAGACTTTGGCTAAATATCAAATATAAGGTTGGTTCTTTTCATGATGAGAGATCTTTTACAGATGTGGGTTTTTTTTATTATTTTTACAAAGGGAAAATTTGGTGTATCTATCACATCTCTAATTCTTTGGCAAGAGATGTGCTCAGTGGATAAATGGTCCCACATGATCATTGCAAGTATTTTACTTTAATAAACAGGTACTGTGGTAGTACAGTGTCTTTTTAGAATAATTTCAGGTGTGCAAACACAATTCCCTAAGCACCTGATGAACTTTCAGTATTCATTACCTAGTCAGTTCTAGGAGAGGCAGGGAAGTGAAGGATTTATAAAACAAGCTCAGGCCATGGCAGCAAAAGCCTCTAGTGAAAATGAACTAAGGGATTCCAAGAGGAAGCTGGAAGCAAAGTATATAGGAAATATATGCAAGTTCATAGTTAGGTTAGTCTCCAGGTGGCAGAGGTATGTGGGGTAAAAATCTCCAAAGCAAAGAACAGCTTTCTGAAATGGCATTTCGAGCTAGGGATGCAGAAGGATGTAGACTGCACAAGCCCAGCAAACTGCTAATGCTCCCAGGCTCCATTCCCTAGCCCAGGATGCACCCACATTTCCATAATGCCCACATTAGCTGCTCTCATCCAGAAGCTTTTGCAGCACTTTAGGAATCCCTTTTCCAGAGACCTATTTTTATGAAGAACCATCCATCCTAACAGAAGTTGTAACAGAAAGAAATGGCTATTTAGCTTTGGTATTGTAAACTTCATTCCTGTATAATTAGTGTCTAAGGAGTATTCAGAGTTTTTCAAAAGTAGACACACGGTTATGACATCAGGGCAAGATCTTTCTTGTTTATGGAAGAGGGACAGCTTGATGGTGATTTCCCTTTCACTGCAGATTTCCCTTCCACCCTGCAGCTTCACCTGCTTGAGCTGTCCCCACCACGCCATAAATGCCTCTGCCAGCCTCTTGCTTAGTCTGGCCAGGAGCAGCAGTGCTGCCTCCACAATGTCTCAATGTATGTTCCTGTGTCATGTCTAGCTGGACTTTAATTTTTAAAGTACAGATTAACAAGTCAATACACATTAGGACATGCATTTGTTTGCCTCTATGTTTCATTTTTAGCTTCAAATCTTTTTGGACTTGTCTGATGCTCCCTAACACCCAGGGGCATTCGGTTAGGCTACCCAGACCTGGTTTGACAGAGTCCCTGATGCACTGAGTTCAAAGAAGTGAAGACAGAGGTTTCAAACGTGTGACTGCAGGAAAACCAGGGTGCCAAGGAGCTGGGATAATTCCAGATCCCCTGCTGAAGGAGCCAGCAGATGGCCTGCAAAGTGCTTACCAGCCCTCAAGGTAGAGTAGCCTATGTAATTGTTCTGCTAAGTAAGTTAGGAGAACCAGAAGGGCTGTAAACAAGTAACAGCAAACCCAAACCAGACATAAATATTTGGTGGATTTGCCAACACACTTCTTAAGTCCTGACCTATATGAGAAAATAAATTCATTATTAGTTACAAAGCATCCTCAAGCTGGAAATGTTCCAGTCATTGATGAGAAAAATGTAAAGTTCCAGGACAGAAAGTAATATGATTTTTTTGGCTTGAAATTATGAAAACTATTACCTCCAGGGAAGAATAATCCAAACCAAAGACATTCACATGAAGCTCAGAGAACAGCATCAAAGGGACTGTGCTTCTAGAGGGACGAAAGTCTGAGAAGAGATGATGAAAGCTAAATACGAATATTAGGCTAAGCACTAATTAGTAAGTGATCAAGAGATAAATCTACAACTACTTAATTTACAGAATGGTAATGGTATTGAAGTGGGGAAAAAAAAAAAAAAAGCACTGAGAAGTTTATTTTCCAGTAGATATACATCAAAATTTTGGAGAGCTGAATGAATACACTGATTTCTTAAAACATCCCATCAAAATGTTAATGCCAATTCTTAAATCCTATCTGAATCAGTCAATCAAAGTCTTGAGCAATTAAACTACAATATAGAGGGGAAAAAGCAGAGGCTTGCTTCTGATTTCTGTGATAGTTTCTTCTAGAAATTTATACTATGGGGTTTTATGATACCAGAAGTTTCAGACCACATGCTGACTTGCACTGGAAAGGCACGTTACACCTCAGCTGGGATGAACGTGAGCACAACCCTGACAAGGGAAAAAACCATCTTCCACTTTTCAACCAACACTGCTTTCAAAAACATTATCATTAAGCTGAATTTTTGATATGACTGTGCTATCCTTATCAGACTAAAACCTGATGGAAATCAGGGGAATAAAATCAGTAGCTCAAGTGAGGTGTTGAAGACAGCTGAGCTCAGTAGTAGCACTAATAGGAGCTGTTATGTGAAAGATGAAAAGTGGTATCATGATGAATCCTTGTATGTGCAAGGTACCAGACTGAGCACAATATGAACAGTCATTATTCATATCAGCCTATGATGACAAGACAACTAATGGAAATTTAACTTACTGAGAAAATGAAGCCTCTGATTATTAAATTAACTTACAGTTTTATGAAATGAAAAATACTCCATTTTTTTTAGTGTTACTTTTATCTACAACTTTGCAATACCTGATAATAAATATAGAATTTTAGATGTTTTCAAGAGACAGGTTCTCATGTGAATATGAGCTTCTTATTTAATATTCATCTTTTTCTTTTACAAAGCACTTATTCATGCTATCATAATCAAAGACACTCAGTGTGATAACTTTTCAGAACAGGTTTTTCCCTGAACAAAGCCTCTGTACTGCAACTAATTTATCCATTTTTACAAGTGAATGTGTATCACAGAAGGATGACAAGATCAGGCTCAAATCTGCCTCCTTGGCTTGGTTCAACTGTGACAGACCAGAGCCTGCATTCAGTATAACATCTCCAGAGCCAAAACTCATTCTCAAACGTTTAAAATAACAGCTGGTTTCGAAAGATGTGCACACCTAATAAACCTCAGACATATGCTTATATTTTCATATCCTGAATTATCCAGGCAGACTAGAGAAGAGACAAAGTGCAAAGAAGGAAGGCTTGGCTAAAAAAAAAAACAACTTTTTTTTTCCCCCCTGCTGTTGAAGACAAGTTTAACAGTGAAAGCTGAGGACCAGGACAGCGCCAGCAATATCCTCACCTATGCAGGTGAAACCCAGGGCACAGAGAAGGGTGCTCCCCTCCTGAGCAGGGGCTGGGGGTGCTGCCATCACCAGGTCCCCAAGGCAGCCAAGGGCAGCTCTGCAGGAACGCCTGCCTTAGTGGGAATCTCAGGGGCAGCAAAGGTCTGTAAACATGCAAAATTTCCCCTTCTAGCCATACTAAGTATTTCAGCACACTCAAAAGGTAGGGATTTGGCTGACTTCCAGTTTTAAACGAAATGAAGACTGCCTTTCAAGTCACTAAGGCAGCCAGATCCTATCAGTGCTCACTACCTTTTGAATAACTCGCCTGGCTTCTCTCTGGCTGGAACAACTTGGATCTTTTTTTGTGTTACACTGCTGTTATTTTGAACTGGGGTCTCAACACACAGGTGCAGAAAATGAGTTTTTAAAAGATGAATTAAAAAAGTAATTCTAATGCTATGGCCAAGAGATTTCATCTGACAGAGAAAAAAAAAAAAAAGCTACTTTAATTATCTGACTTAATTGGCCCAGACCAATGAACTATAATCCTGCAGCAGCCTGTGATGTGAAAAACCAATGCACACATGGGTGCCGTGGGGCACCTTTGGGCTCAGAGTGCCGACTTGTGCTGGGCAGGGAGAAGGAAGCAGCTTCTTACAGCACTGTGGCTCCATCTCCTCCTTCTCTTGCCCCTCAAATTTCAGCCTCAGTGCTTACATAAGCCCAGAAGTTTTGATTGATGGGTTTTAGCATAGGTATTGCAAATTCAGCCTTTTGAGGCGATTAATCTCGGCGAGTCCTAGCTGTGTACTCCTCATAACTTCCCTCCCCTCCTACGTGTTTAGTCTGCCATAAATGGATTACTGGAGACCTATCCAAGCTGTTTACACCTACCCTGAGGTGTAAAGCCTATCCCTACTTCTTTTCCTTTCCCCACTTTTCAATCCACCCTCCTATGGCCTGAAGTCCCCACAGCAGTAGAAAAGGACAGCCACTGCTGTGGTGTGGAGGAGGCTACTCACCAGATGCCAGTGGCAAGGAAGGAGGTTAACATTGTTTTCTGAGAGGGCACGGCCCATCCTGTCATATTTCTTAACCTCCTGCCCCCTACTAACTTATTAAAGAAATTGGAAAAGGTCCTCTCAGCCTAATGGTCACATGCCAGTGGTGACAACCACGTTCACCAGTAGAAGCATCTTACAGTCTAAGTAGTATTGCCACTATGGAGGCGTTCCTCTGGTGTCACACCTGCACAACTTCAGTCTATTTATGCAATTCAAATAGGCTAGAAAACCAGGAGGCATCTTCAAAACAGGAAGCAAAACAGACAGAAACTTGTTCTGGCTCAGAGAAGAATTTAACTGAATTACAGCAAACTGAATTCCCCACAGGCAACATGCTTGTATTTCTGACTGATTCAACCTTCTTGCCTCAGCAGAAAAAGGGTGTAAAGGAAGCTTAGCAACAAAAGTGATTGCAAAAATCCCTTTGACTTCAGTCAATATCAGAGCTGATGTTGCAAAATAAAATTTCAGCGATGAAATATTTTTTAAAGAGGCACTGGATTAGAAATATGTTCTTTGGTGTTTTTCTACCCAAAAGGGAAAGGAACAGCTATTAAAAAATTTATGCTCTCCTTACTTAATTAAAAAGAATAATTAAAATGAAGCATTAGGAGACACCTACCAGAAAGTATTTAAAAATACTTGATGGTTGTTCAGTATAATTTTTTTGTTATCATTAGTCAACATGAATTCAGACCTAGATAATAAACCAACCTACAAATAGGACTCAGCTTCAGCAATAAATGTTCACTACACTAGGAAAAGGATTAAGTTACAGCTTTCTGATTTACTGAGGGAACATTATCAAACCAGGGTACACAAGAATACGATGTCAAATGCTGACATGCAACGTGGAAATCATATGCAAGAGGATGAAGGAACTCAGTCATCCCCTTTACTGTCAAGTGTCGTCCTTAGCAAGAGGTAGGCACTAATCTTATCTACACAGTGATGTAGCATGTGTCTGATGAGACTGTGGTTCACTCAAAACCGAATTCAGCATGTGGGGGAAAGGATTACATGGTAAACTGGAAGGCAATACATTGTCCTGCTGGGTAGCTGGAGCACGCTAGCTGTGCTTTCAGCACAGCATTTGCTGGGGACCAGCTCTGCAAAGAAGCACAGTCAAGCAAACAGGAGAGCAGTACATCCTCGTGGCTGTGAAGGCTATCTACATATGGGCTCAGGGAAGAAGTGGCCAATAGGTCAAGGGAAGTGTTTTTCCCTGTACCTGGAACTGTGTCTAGCTGTGTTTTCTCAGCGCAGGAGAGACGGAG
>NW_008620034.1:790-1092 GCF_000691845.1 Merops nubicus | reverse complement strand
TCGCCCTGCGCCAGGTGGGTTCTTCCAGCCTTGGGGCGTTTCCGTGGCCGTTTTGGGGTGGTCCCTGCAGCTCTGGGGGTGCTGGAGAGGCATGGCCGAGGCATCCCACCCACCTGGGCTTTGTGCTTCACCCCACCCAAAAGCTTCACACACCCCCCCGGACTCCCCTCGATGTGGGGGGCACGCACTGGTGTCCCCCTTGCAGCTCTTGGACACGCTGGGGGAAGCCCCCAGGGATGCAACGGGGACCCCAGGCTGTCCTCGAGGGGCTGGCGCCACTGAAGGGCGACGCCGAGGAGGGG
>NW_008620034.1:376-657 GCF_000691845.1 Merops nubicus | reverse complement strand
GACGGGCTCCCCTCACCCCACGGCCGGGCTGTCCCACGCAGGGAAGTTCAAGCTGCTGGAGCAGGACCGGGACATCCGCGAGCCCGTGCAGTACTTCAACAGCGTGGAGGAGGTGGCCAGCATCTTCCCCGACCGCGTCTTCGTCATGGAGGCCATCACCTTCAGCGTGAAGGTCAGCAAGGGGGCCGCAGGGGACACCGGTGGGGTGGCAGTGGGAGATCAGGGGACAGCGGGAGGGCAGCAGGAGAGTGTCAGGGAGGGGTGGTGAGGCAGCACGGGCT
>NW_008620034.1:0-248 GCF_000691845.1 Merops nubicus | reverse complement strand
GCGGCAGTGGTGGGACATCGAGGGTCAGTGGTGGGACATTGAGGGTCGGTGGTGGGACATTGAGGGTCGGTGGTGGGACATCCAGGGTCGGTGGTGGGACAGCGAGGGTCAGTGGTGGGACATTGAGGGTCAGTGGTGGGACAGCAGGAGAGGACAGTGGGCAGCAGAGAGGACAAGGGATTGTGGTGGGGCGTCAACCAAGGGTTGGTGGTGAGACATGAGGGGTCGTGGTGGGGCATCAGAGAGTG
>NW_008620033.1:1187-1530 GCF_000691845.1 Merops nubicus | reverse complement strand
TTAGGGTTACACAATTCATCTCTAAGATGAATTGTGTAACCAGAGATCTGCCCCAGGACTGGATTGTTATGAGTGGCAGGGTGTGTGGGGGAGTATGGGCAAGTGCTTAGGGCAGTGGTCACCTCCAGTGTTGTGGAATTTCTCCCCCAAATAATTGCAGAGTCCAAACAAACTGGTGAAGGACTTACAAAAGGTGTGGTGTCAACCTGTCAATGTGTTGGGGCCTTGCCCTTGCCTACTGAGTGCTTCTCAGCACTACTCAGTGCCCTCAGGGGGAAGAGGAGGTCTCTGAACCTGAAAACAGTCCAGCAGATGCCACAGCTGACCTGCAGCAACAACCCCT
>NW_008620033.1:628-993 GCF_000691845.1 Merops nubicus | reverse complement strand
CCATGCTGGTCCAGTGTGCATGTCGGGTTGGAACTTGAGGGGAAGGAAGCCAAGCAACTGGGATGTCTGTCCAGAGAAGAGGGCACTGACAAGGCAGTTGGGAAACAGACACAAATCCTCAGCCTTGGGAGGCGACTCCTCTCAGGTGTAAAGGAAAGGTACTCCTTCAAGGAAGATGTTATATGTCACCCAGTCAGGTGGACCAGGATGAAGAGATGTATCCAGTACCTGAGAGAATTGGCCGTGCTGGAATTGATTTATGATAACCAGAATGATGAACAGCCTCACAGAGATCCAGATGAAGTCCTGTGCACAACACCCATGTGGCAGAAGTTCCTGTGAGGTGCACCACCCTCATATGCAAA
>NW_008620033.1:0-581 GCF_000691845.1 Merops nubicus | reverse complement strand
TAGTATGAAAGAAACCTCTCCTCCTTCCTACAGGCCTGTGTTACACCTGTACGGGCCCATGTCTCAGCATTTGGAAGCAGACACTCCCCTGCCCAAGACAGAATACAGGAAGTACACCCCACGTGGCACCTTGTGGTTCTACCTACGTGACCACAGAGAGGACATGAGGAGGTGGGATGGAAAACCCACCTCAACCCTAGCTGCACGTGTACATGAATTACAGCGCAAAGCAAATATGAAAGGGAAGTCACCCAAGAAAAATGTCGCTCCAGTGAGTAGTGGGAAACTCTCCAGACAGAACGGAAGAGCTGATCTTATGTCTGACCCTCTCGAGGGGACCTCAGAATCATTTTTACAAGAAATGAGCGACTCGATGAGAGCGGCCCTGCCTCCAGCAGGGTGGAAGAGAGGGACAATGGGATTTATTGGGCTGTGTGGACCCAATGGCCCAGCATGTCAGACCCACAGGAGTACAAAGCTCTAGTCCATACTGGTGCACAGTGTCCCCTGATACCATCCTGCTGTAGTGGGCCTGAATGGATCTGTGTTGCCGAGGTGACAGGGGCATCCCAGCAGCTCCC
>NW_008620032.1:0-25501 GCF_000691845.1 Merops nubicus | reverse complement strand
GGGGGACGGGGGCGCCGAGCTGCCCTCTCGCTCGCACCGATCCGTACGCGACCCAAGCGGCACAACAGCCGGTTTGACAAGGGTGCAAATACGGCAGTACGCTTCAGAAGGGCCGCTGCTCCACCTGATTTAAAATGCAGAATCCTTGGATGCATATCAGGGCAGGCAATTAATTAATTAATCTTTATTTTAAGTTATTAGGAGTCTGGCTGAGATGGTGAAACTCTTTTAAGTAAAATCAAATATCTAGAACTTTTAATGCATTCATGGTCTCTCTTGGGAAGGTTTACTTTTCAGCAGTAAAAATATTGGAAAAGGTTTTTCCATATGGTCACTTACAACCTTCCTGTGTTCCTAGGGTATAGTCTGGAGTACTGTGACAGAAGGCAGGGTTGAACTGGTGTATCACTGAGGTAATCCCAACAGCTATAAAGGAATAATATGAGTTATAGAACAAAATACAAAGAATTACAGAACCGCTCCACTTATGTGTCTCTGTAAAAGCTGGTGGCATCTCCTCAGGGTCTTGGACGTCAAGGTTCTGTAGGAAGCTGGAGTCACCTCCGGGGGACAAAGGAATCCCGAACCAAAATCCAAACCTCCTTCAGAGAGGAAATGCTCATGACCTTTTTCCCTCCTCCACAGCCCTTTATAGGGTACCCTGATGGCCAGGTTTTCCTGCCCATGGGGAAGCCCGGCCCTTCAGCCTCGCCTGTAGTCGTCGCTCAGCACGCAGTGTTAAGGAAGCCAACAGCATTCATTTTCCTGAGAAGGCTCTCGGGGTGCTGTGCCAGGCAGCACAGCTGACTTGCCCAGATCAGGGGAAGCTACTTGTGCCCTGTTAGTGTCTGACAGGACCATCATTACAAAACATTGTTTTTCCACAGTGTTTTGGAGCTGGGACTAAAAATACTAAATCGACCATTCAGTTCTTTCTAGAAATCTTTGCTGGCACTCAGCTGTGTGCCTGTGGTAGATAACTTGAGTGTGCAGTGAATCAGAACTATAAAATGGTTTGACATGTGTCATGATTGGAGGTGTTATATCAAATTGCCCTGTGTGCATTGCAAATTTATAGATCTGTGTTATTGTTTAGTTGTTAATGATGCATTAGATGATGTCTGCAGATACAAATGAAAGCCAGGACTGTTAAGAGTGCCAGTGATTATTTAAAAATGCAGGCTTACTTGAATGTAGGAGCTGCTTTTTTTATTTTTATTTTTTTTTTTTTTTTTTGCTAAGCCTGATATATATGCTTAGGTCTTAGCATTCTGCTCCCTTGAGGAACATTACTGTCCTGCTGTTATACTATGTCCACGTACTGCCAGACACGTAATTTCTTGTCATTCCTTGCATGGTCAAGCAAGGAGTACATGCAGAGGCTGAGATGTATAAGCACCCAGACAGAAATCTCGTTTACCAGAAGGAACGATCCTTCCAAGAGAGGGCAGAACAGTCAAGGAACGTTGGGATGGTTACACCTGGTGAAGAAGCCCAGCAGTTCCTGTTCTCACCACTACTCAGCTGCACTCCCCACTGATGCTGAGCTCTAAATAAGTGCTTTGTACTGAAGCAGGAAGGCAGTGCCTCCATCGCTGTGGGCTAGGGGCTCGGAGTCTTTGCCGCACTGAGGCCCAGCAGATTCAGGACATCCCAATACAGCAGGCACAGTATAAGCAGTACAGGCACTTCTGTGAGAGATGGGAGCTGTGGCTTTGACCCCACGTGGATCAGGAGGCTGTGGAGCTCAGCTCATTTCCTTTCAGGCTGACCAGCACGTGCTGCGACATGCAGCAGCATGTTCTTCTGGTGCTGTTAGGTTTTAAAAGATGACAGCTACTGCTACATTTTGTGGGAAGAATCGAATCTCATCAGTGTGTCAGGTACCCTCAGCAAACTTTTATAAGGCTGGATGAATGCCTTGTTTCTGACTGCCAGAGGGTTTGGCAGGGGTGGGTGTCAGGCCACTTCCAGCTGGGGCAGGCAGACACCTCCTGATTCGTAAAAGCTGTCAGCACAAAGCAGCTAAGCAGCAGGGGGACAGTCTGATTACAGCTTGAAATACGGGTGTTTCTACTCTGTCCCAGTTTGTTTCCCTGCTAAATAGAAGTGGACCTCATAAATGGCAGGCTAGGTAAGTACAGTTCTCCAGCCCCAGAGCAGAAAGGTGGACGATGACCCCATTGTAGTGACATCTTGTCACAGAAGGACAAGGAAAGTGTAAATCCGCCTTGAAAATTTCACACATGGAACCTCTGAAGACAGCGGCCAGCGAGGCTCCAGCTTGGCTACCCTCATTCCTCTGCATGTTTCATTCCAGTGACCCTCCGCAGTCACATTTTTGGCCTGGCCGTGCTGTGGGCCGGGGAGCGGGAGCTCCTGCGGGGGTGTGTCCCCCGGCCCGCGGTTCCTCGAAGGGATGACATGATGCCGCCCACGGCATCGCTTCCCTGTCCCCCGCCCCTCTATAAATAACTCCTGCTGGGCTGACCTGTCAGATTCCCCTGGCAGAGCGGATCCCTCACCCGGGCCGCCTGCAGTGGAAAGTCTGAATGTGAAAAATACCGTAGTAAAAATAGAGCAGCCGGGGTACCCCAGCTTAATTTCAGCTCAGCTTTCTAATCAGCAAACATGAAAGAAATGGGGATAATGGTTTAACATCCTAAATATAAAAGTAATGACGAGGTAACAACCAAGCAACAGCTTGCTGTTTCAATAGGAGATGAGAATCTTGCTGCTTCTGAAGTGCAAGTTATGCTTCATCCCATGTCTACCTTGTGTGGAAGACTGTTCCCTTGAAGGGATGGATTCCCCTCAGCTGCGGTCACTATAATTTAAAGCAATACTTCTAATTATGCCCATGCTTTTATTTCTGGTTTTTTTTTTTTTTTTTTTTTTTTTAACCAGCAAAATATGAACATCTGGTGGTTAAAGCCAGTGACAGACACCAGAAAGTGTCTGATTGCTGCTATGCCTTCTCCTTGTGCATCCATGTTGGAATTCCTGGCCCTCAGCACCCAGTGGAGCACAGCTTACTCTGGTGGTGGTGGGGTGGCCTTGGCCATGCACCCCCACAGCCACTTGGTCCCCCCACCCCATCATGTGAAATGGGGGAGAGAATAGGAAGAATGAGAGTGAGAAAGCTTGTGGATCAAGATAAAGGCTGGGAAATCGCTTACCAATCACTGTTGTGAGCAAAATAGACGCAACTAGAGGAAAATAATTTATTACTGGTTAATACAAATATTGAATTACTGATCCAGGTAGTGTGAAACAAAACAAATCAAAGCAAGCAGTAAAACACTTGGGGAGAACAAGTTTCCTGCCTGATTCCCAAGCTCAGCTTCACTGCAGGCTCCTCTGCCCCTGTTACTGCAGCAGGTGGCACTCGGTCTCTTCAGAGAGGGAAGGAGCCATGCAGGGGAGGACTGTGGTTCTCTGCTGCTCCTTCCTTCTCACTCTTCCTCTGCTCCAGTGTGGATTCTCTATGGGCTGCAGACCTTTTGGGGACACCCCACCTACTTCTGCTCTCACCTTAGTGTTTTCACTGCTGTTTCTTTTCTTCTGCCTGTGTGGTGTTTTTTCTTTTTTTTTTCTCTTTAATATGTTTTCACGGAGGTGCCACCAACCTGGCTGAGGGGCTCAGCTGTGTCCTGTGGAGTATAGACAGCTGGAACTGGCCATATCTAGCACGGGACATCCCCTGGTCACTTCTCATGGAGGCCACCTTTCCAGTCCCCCCACTGCCAGCAGCTTGCCAGTACAGATGCCCATGTAACCAGTGGCAGAATTATCTAGAAGTGGTGGCCACCTCATCATGGCATGGCATCAGATTGGCAAAGTGTGTTTGCTCACAACTGACCAAAGTGTCAGTGTTACCTCCATGGTTGTCTGCTCCCCATCTCTCTTCCCTCATCCCCAGATCATGAAGGGATGAAATGAATCCATCTGTCCTTCAGTTCTTTTTCACCAGCTCTGTCACTAGAATGGAAGCCCTGCAGCATCAGCTACTTTGGGTGCCACAGAGTTTATACTTATTTTTGTTAGTGTTGTAGCCAGCATAAGGTAGGGCATTGCTCTGTAGAAAGCGAAAAGAGGCTGAAAATTAGATCTTACCGGAGCTGCTATGCAATGGTGAATTTTATGCTTTGATGATTCAAACCCTGCCCCTCGTTGCAAAGCATGTTTCCCACAACAGTATGCATTCTGTAAGACCTCAGCCTTTGCACGTGTGTTAAATCAATATATATTGCTTTTTTTTTTTTTTTTTCAGAGAGGACACAGAAATTGGGGGAGTTTTAAATATTGTTCCTCATAGAATAATCCATAGGGGACGGCTCCTGTAAACTTGTAGGAAAGAAGACTGTTAGGGTGCATCATTGCAGGTGCTCGTGCAAGCTACTGCCTTTTCTGAATTCCAAGGCTCACTTTTTCTTGCACAAGTAGCATTTTCTGTCTTGAACATTGAAGTCATCTTCACCCAGTCCTTAGGGGACAGGAAGTGAAGGTAGACATGGGTTTCCCTCTTTGGGACTGCATCAGACCGCATCTATTCCAGTTCACGTGTTGGAGTTCAAAGAGAGTTCAAAGATCAACGCTCCGTGGATGGTGCTCGCGCTTTGGGACCGGCTGGTCAGTGCTTGTCAAAGTCTTTCCCTTCTTTTCCTCAAACCTGTAACACCCAGTTCTGCCATATACAGAGCCTAGTGTTGTAAAACTTATTGTGCCAGAATCTTCCACATCTGACTCGTGTGTTACCAGAGACGTTTAACCTAACAGTTATTTAACAGTAATTGCTCAGAGCAATTGCCATTGCTTGTCACCTCAAAGAACTCCTAGTTTCATCGCTCAAATATTACTGAAAGTTACTCAAGAGGATCTCAGATTCAGGAAGCATTTCCTAGGAAAGGAGACTCTCATTTTTTCCCCTTGCTGCCTCTGAATGAAACAGTAAGAAATCAGGGTATGTGCTCCTTGCGTTGTTAATTTCATTAGATTTCAGAAAGCAGTGCTGTCATTCTCTTGGAAATAAAACCACTGTTAACAATCAAGAGCTTTCCATCCCAGGTCTCTCAGACCTGTATCTCTGTAGTCATGTGACAATACACCATACATCTGTAATAGACAGTTACGTCTGCTCTGGATTTCCATGGGACAGTGGTGTCACACTGAGATTTCTTCTATTGCTGCTGCTTCCGATGTCAAATTTGCCAAATCTGATGTCATTGCTGGGTGAATTATTTTGCCTATGTTAAAGTTGTCCCAGAACCAGAGGGACCTGGAGATCATAGAAGCAGAACATGCTACGGTTGTCGGGCTTTCCCCAGCCTCCTGCATTTTTGCATCTTCAGGAAAAAACATGGCTGAGCCTGTTTTTTAACAGCCTGTACATTTTTGCCATCGCAGTGTTGAGAGACAGACGTTGCTGAGAGCCAGCTTATTGTATGAAAGATGCTAGTTTTGTGCACATACGAATATTGTCTGAATGGATTAGATATCTGAAACAGTTTCAAGAACTGTGGAGCAAGTAACTATCTTTTTTTTTTTTTTCCCCCCCTGGCTAATTGATTCGTAGCAACCGTTTATCAAAAGAATTAGGTAGTAAATGCCTTTTTTAAGCTTCAATTCATGTCTGCTCAGCCATTTTAAAGGTGTGAGTTTACTTTGTAGTGCATGTAGATAAGGTTGGAGAGGAAGTCTGAAATGATAATTTAATGTGTTTAGAAGTTATTAACAATTCTCCTTTACCCTATAAAGTCACAGTATATGGAATAGTGGTGATAATAGTCTGGAAGAGCTAAGAACACAGATGGTTTCCATTTGCTTTTTCCTCATTATAGATAGGATTATTATGTGACTTTTGGAGATTTCCAAAGAAAATGTGAATCGGAGGAAAGCTGCTATCCGTTCTAGGGCTTACAATGGAATTGAATAGTCTTAGCCATAAATACAGTAGGATTTTTCTTCTTTGACAAAATAATTCACCAGTTGTTATTGTTTTAGTGACTTAGACGGAAGTCTTTATCTTACAAATCCTTATGTGATCCGTAGGCCTTTGGTACTGTATCATAGTCACAAATGTACACTAATGCAAGTGCCTTGTTAACCCACATAATCTTGGGTTTTCTGTGTCAGCTCGTTTCATAATTTTGACAATAATAAATAGGTTTAATCTCTAGTCACCTCTTCAGTTATTTCTCTTAAGATGACCTGGTAGTTTCAAAAAATACCCTGCTCTTTCTTTATTTTCTCCTACCGGAGCAAAATGTTCAAACATGATGTGTTTCTGAACAAAGTGCTATCCTATTGAAAAATGAATGATTTGCCTCTAAATTTTATAGGCAGTATGTTATCAACATGTGAGACACTGTGTAAGTCCATTTTCATAATTTGGAAGAGGACAAATGAATAGCCAGCTCAGCTGAACAGATTAAGCTTTGCTTTGATTCTAAATCATGCCCTTTCCTTTGGTTAATATTGCTGCACCTCTTCTCCTTGGTCCAAGGGTTAGTATCTTGTAATTCACAGTTCAGGAAAAAGTCAGTAGCGTAAAGTTAACATGACACATTCATATCCAAAATTTTAATTTCTTCTAGGCAGACATTTATAGTGTAAGAATAAACTATATATTTTAGAGAAAAATGAGTAAGAAATGTGTGAAACATAAGGAGACAAGTGCTTCTAAGAAGATTCCTGCCATTTGTTTAGCTTGCATTCCAGTTCAGCATCCAATTCATGTCATTGAAAGCTTCTGATTTCGAATTGATTAAGTAATTGTATAATCAGCAATGTGCATGGCACATGGCATTAAAAGGAAAAAAAAAAAAAAAAAAGGTATGTCCAATTATGAGGTCTAGCTCCCTTGTGCAGGATAAGGCTTCTGGTGGCGTTTCTACACTGGTGCTGATTGGGAGAATGAATGATTTGCTCCCACTAAATGGGAGCCACAGTGCAGGCAGGATTTCTTTTTGTCCCTTCTAGTTTTCCAGGCTTGAGAGCTGTTTTTAAGGGAAGGTTTTCTTCTAACTGTATCCTTCCACTCCCTCAAAATGTTTTTTTTCAAAATATTTTTATTGTCACAAACTAGGCTCCTAAGATTTATTTTTCTTTTTTAGTTTTTTTAATGGTTTCCAGTTTTGCTTTCTACTGCTAGTGGTCCTTGTGTAGGCATCTGCTTACTGAATTCCCAGCAAAGCAGGAACCTGAAGCATGTACGGTGTTACTCCCGTTGCTGAACTGTGATTCTCAGCAGTGTATAGCCAGAGACTTGCCATCACTGCTCTACCTGCTTAGCAAACCTCAGTGCAGTGAACGTCTGGGTCGTCAGGAAGGTGTCAGAGTGGTCCGTGTTCAGAAAAACAGCCAGGCACTGGTGAAACTTTCATGAGTAGTTTTTGCAAGCCCTGGAATCTTGGAGAAAACTAATAACCCCCAAAGCATAAATTCTGTATTAATTAAAGACTATTTTCCCCAAAACACTTTCCCACTGCCTGCTGAGGTGGGCTGAATGGATATTCATGTTCTGGTATTGAGAAATACCAGATAATTCTAACCATAGCCTAGTTCTTAAAATTAATATCTTCCATAGACACTTGGGTTTTTGAAAAATCTTTGATATCTTCCATATGTTTACTAAATCTTGCTCAGCCTGTGAGGCATGTAAATATCACACATCCTAGCCGTCAGCTGTTAGTAATAACAGAGAGCTTAGAATTGTAGCAAGTTTGCCATTAGTGGCTCTGTTTTATCTGAATCTTCTTGAAAATTCAACAATGTTCCATTGTGAATATGGGAAGCATCCATTGTTGTAGTCGCAAGTTTACAGCAGTGAGATTATAAGTAATTCTAAATATGTACAATATATAAGTTTGTAAACAATTAACATTTTTGCCAAAGTAGAATCAGTATTCATAGAATCACAGAATGGCTTAGGTTGGAAGGGGCCCCAGAGATCATCTAATTCAACCTCCCTGCCATGGGCAGGGACACCTCTCAACTAGACCAGGTTGCTCAAGGCCTCATCAACCTGGCCTTGAACACCTCCAGGGAGGGGGCATCCACAGTCTCTCTGGGCAATCTATTCCGAGTCTTTCCACCCTTGTACTGAAGAATGTCTTCTAAGATCTAGTCTAAACCTACTCTCCTTCGGTTTAAAACCATTTCCCCTTGTGCTGTCGCTGGCCACTCTTGCGAAAAGTCCCTCTCCAGCCTTCCTGTAGGTTCCCTTCAGGTACTGGAAAGCAGTTATAAGGTCCCCCCAGTCCAGCAGCACGGCTTTTGAAAAAAGGGAGAGATTCAAACATACTGCTATTGAAGAGGTGATATTGCTGTTCTCTAGTAGTGATAAATATCCTTTCCCCACGTCTCTTCTAATTCAAATTTCGGAGAGTGATCAGTACTGACCCTTTATGATAGCTAAGTGGTGTGCCTAATTCTCATTTTAGATCAGGTGGAAAACAGTTATTGGTATCACACCAGGTACATGTAATCAAAGAAAATCCCTTCTTTTCCACTGTTGCCGCTTTCCATGAAATGTTAAACATAGATCACCTGTAATGGAGAAATAAGGTTTATTTCAGTATCAAATAGAAGCTTTTCAGAGTGCCTTTATAATCCACTACATCACCAAGACAAAACACTGGAGCCTTTTCCAAAAGAACTAGATGAAATGAGAATAAATTCCTCAGGTCTCCAGATCTCCTGGCCATAGTGCTTAAGTTTGAGTGACCACCTTATTTCCACCTCCCTCAAAGTTTCTCAAAAGAGAAGAATGAATTATGAGAGAGATGTTGCACCAGAAGCTAGCTCTCTAAAACTGAGCATATACTGTAAGATATTAGCTTGGACCCTGGTAACACCACTGGAAGCACAGCATTCATCTATCATCCTGGATGAAACCAAATTTGGAACTTGATGTGTTGGCTCTCTCTCCAGTTGAAGCTGCAGCAGCATCAGAACTGTGTTGCCACAGAGCTAGGTGAGACATACCTAAATGTCACCTTGTCTCACCTGAGCTTCTTATGCATATCTCCACAATTTCTCAGTTCCAGAGTTGTCTCAGTGGCTCACAAAACTGCTGAAATTATTTAAGAATCTCAAATTTGTGTGAAAGAAATGTGGGAAAGAATACCACATCAACATTCATTACTCTGAATCGATGTTTTCTGGTGATGCTTGGTTTGGATTTTTACTACACCATGTCTCATGCTGGATTAGTAACATCTTGAAAGGTCACCTGAACAGAATAAGTGGCCAGTGGGTCTCCGTGGTAGTCTGAAAGGCAAAAAAATCACCTTATTTTACATATTGTGTTTTCTGTACACAGAAGACACATCACTGACACAGTTACACTCTACTTACTTTAAGTGAAATAGAAGTCAGGAAGGTTAAACGTGTTTCAGGTTTCTGCTTCAGCCAAAAGAATATGGCTGGACATGGCATCTAGCACCAACCAAATATTTATTTTGGAAAGATGTGCCCAGCTTCATATGACATCTCCCTTATTGGAGTACTAGGTATTTCAGATTAATATTATGACTCAGTATATTTATATTTAATTGATTAAAATTGGGGTAAATCAGTGTATTTTATTTCATGGATGGGAAAAGACGTCTGGTCACTAAAATGAACTTTGAATGAATTATGTCAGCAATTTGTAATTTGTCTGAGTATATGGAATTTTCTGGCAAAAGTTATAGGATTACAGTGAAATTGAACTGTCAGGAAAGTGAGTGCAATTCATTGTGCCAATAACAATTCCTGTGATGATAACATGCTTCTCATGTTTGCTGCCTTGCTGTATGAAAAGATTTGGGTTTTCGTTTGTTTGTTTTTTTTTTTTTTTCCTACACTGCTGTTTGAAAAGGTTTCTTTCCATAAATGGCACTATTCCCGTTCAGAATAATTCTGTCACTTTTGTTCTTAATTTCATGTCCACTGGAATTTGAATATTACTTGTATTTGCAGACAAAAACTTCTTAGTATCCAATTTCTTATACTGCCTTAACATTCATTCTTTAGTTGGTCCATGTCAGTTTGGCTGGCTGATATACTCTAACACTGACAATAAAAGATTATGCAAAACCTTGTTTCCAGTGACTTTTTGCCTGTTCCTGTTTTTAGCATGTTGACTTTGCCTGTACCTTTGGAGGGTGTATCTTACACTTTCTTCCTATTCCTATGACTATTAAAGCGTGGTATGTTTTTTTGAATGATAAAGTAGTCACAGAGAAGTGCATTGCTGACTCCCAAATTTTCATGTGAATGGGACAGAGCTGATAAAAATGTAGAATATTTGCAGCTTCTGTTACTCACTCCCAGGCATTGGAGTGTTGCAAATCAGTCAAAAGATGCTGTAAGAATGTTGGAGTATGTAAGAGTACGTTTAGATTTCTCTGTATATGCTGTTGTGTGTTTAAACATGGACGTGTTCAGTTTTTGCTCTGTAGCCATGAGGACTGGGAACCACCCTCCCTCACAGGGAAAGGAAGACTGTAATGGCTGGTATAGTCATGTAAATCCAATATCTAGAGCTTTAAAACCAGCATCTTAAGAACTGATAAAATCACAGGAGCTAACAACAGAGCACTGCTTTAACATTGGAGAAGGAACAATATCAAGCATATGGAAAGAACTGCAGATAGTTTTCATAATCTAACACATTTTCTGTACATAACTGCTGCTTGGCTGGGCAGTGGATTCCTCAATGGCATTATGAGGACTTCTACAAGGCTGCCTGTTCACTGCCCCTTAGTGACATCCTTTCTGCATTTCATGGTAGTCCTTTCTTATCTTCTTTCCACTTCTTTCCAGCACAAACACTACATAGTACTTTGGTGTATGGCTTGCTCAAGGTATTTTGATGCTTCTGATCCAACAATTGTCTTCTACAATGCTTTTTGAGACCTGTCATGCACGGAAGGTACTGACAGTAGGCTGTTAGCCCTAATGATATTTCTTTATTGGGAGAACATCTGTTAGCTTTGTGGTAACAACAGCAGGAGATATTTTTGTCGAGTTCTTACACCATGATTCAAGCTGTTTTATGGACTAGTAACTTTAGATGTTTTTTGTGTTTAAAAGGAAAATTGCATGCTACCATAGACTTTTTACCTATAAATCTTAATATAATCTGTCATTCTTATGCTTTAGTATGACAGGCATGTTATTGAAATGACACCCATGAGATCAAATTCTCCCCACACCTTGCAGAAGATAAACTGTGAATTTTGGTCCAATGAATTTTTAGTCTTTCTGTAGTCAGATGGGACTGTATTTTTTTTCCCACCTTACTTTCTTCTGCTTCTGTGATTTCAAAAAATCATCTGTGAGTATCCTGATTCTGCAGTCCTAGATAAGCACAGGATTTAAAAAAAAAAATGGCACTGAAATGAGCTCAGAGTTACTTCGTCGTGTATTTCCTTTATTGCAGTGATTTCTGAAAGAATGGCACTTGGGTAAGCTGTAGTTAATGGCATTTTGTTAGGGACAGAATTTTTTAGCTGTCAGAAGAAATTCCCTAATGTTTTTTAAGCACCCTGCATTCTGACTATAATCTTGTTCCATACATAAATTGATTGCATTAAAACAAATGACTCATTGGCTTAAAACCCAACCAGTGACATTCCCAACTACAGCGCACAGAGTATGGAATTCAAAAAAGTCTTTCCTGAATGGAGTTTTCTAAAAAGAATGGTAGGAAGGGAACTTCCACTAGTATTCTCCACATTTGGAGAATATGTTTTGGTCCAGTGCTGGGCTAAATCTATTTTAGGCCAAAGATCTCCAGCTTTTTTTAGGGTTGGTGTCTTTTAGTCTACTGTCAAGGATTCTGCTTCTAAGTCTTCTTGCCCTTCCCTTGGAAAGCAAGATGAAGGGGTATCTGTATGGTGTTACAGACTTTGAGAATGATTCAGAGAGACTATTGACTACAGACAGAGTTGAGGGAGACTGGTTTCTTATCTTGGACACTAAGCTGGAAGCTTGAAGTGAGTGGTGCATGCACCCTTATTTGCTTCTACAGGCCCATTTTTCTCTGAACACTCCATTATTTATGTGTTTAGCTCATTATTTATGTGTCTATTCCCTTATTTATTAGAATTGAGAGGATAGAGCATGCAGATATCATTGGTGTCGTTTCTGACACCCAATCCCCAGGATAGCTGCCACCCAACCTCTGCCGTTGGGTGCCATCACAGACACTGGCTTCAGTGTGAAGGATGCTGCAAATGGCGTTTATTGCGCAGCTGCAATTGCTGATCTCTGACAAGCCAGGCCCACAGTGCCCCTCGTGGGCGGTCTGAGCTTCCCGTTATATCGCCAGATCTTCCGCACGCCGACCCCTGCCTAGGGCGGGCTCTGCTCACCACAACAATTGGCATACTAAAGTACTTAAAAGTTTGTATATTCTTTATGTATTGCAATATTTGGTGGCAAGAGGAAAAGAAACAGTATCAGGGCTGTGTAGTGGTGGTCCTGCTCCCTACTA
Source organism: Merops nubicus (assembly GCF_000691845.1). Classification (NCBI taxonomy): domain Eukaryota; kingdom Metazoa; phylum Chordata; class Aves; order Coraciiformes; family Meropidae; genus Merops; species Merops nubicus. The sequence continues at coordinate 13,014 of NW_008620032.1, read as the reverse complement.
TCAGGCCCAGCAGAAGAGCTGTGTTCTTTCTTACAGAATATTGTGACTTCAAGGGATAGTGTGCTCTGATTCAGAAGGAGTCTACGTTCACGTGGCTGTGATACTTTACCGACTTGTAGATCTAATTTTTAACTGCTTCAGGCTGAAAAGGGAATTGAACTCAACAGCCCCATTTCCTGTGGGAGCTCTGTAACCACTGTACTGTTAGAAAGGGTAGTTTTATGCTTTTTTTTTTTTTTTTTTTTTTCTTTTTGGCTGTGCTTTCAAAAGTAGTTAGGGCAGGTGTGTTTTGGGAGATCTGTATTCATAACAGAGCTGTGTTATTCCTCTGTTACCCACAAGGGAGCGTAATATAGGCTGTGCAAACCAAGGTTGTGGAATTCAGGGCGTCCTGCCATGAGTAGCTGCTAAGCTGCTATACTCCATCATGACCGGAAGCAAAACTTCAGGCGTGGATAACTTTCATACGAAAACGTAGGCAAATGTGGACTGAAGGAAATTAATAGTCAAGCAGGGATTGTCTAAATGTAACTTGGATTTAGTTTCCTAAAAGTCACCTAAATCCTTGTCTTTATCTGTGCCTGGATATTTGGTGTGTTACTGTAGCTGAGGGCAGTTGTTTAGCTGAGATATCCTGAAGTCTTGTACTGAAGCATTTGCAACTTCTGAATAAGCTGTTGATTAAGAAGAACCATTCTGACAACCAGTTAACTCTTTCCAACATTCTTTGTATTTCTCTTGTAGTGGGAAATTGTGATGATCAGATTACAGACCTTGTCAATCAACTCAATCAGGCTACATCTTTTTAGTAGACAGAGCTACCAGTCTTACTGTTCTCACCTTGAGCTGGCTGTTTCAGATGTTCAGATAAGGCCACCACCTTTAAGTTCACCATTTACACACATCCTTTTTGCTAGTTAAGCCCAAATAGTAGAGCACTGGAATAGGAAGAAGATTATGAAGTGAGATACTGCTAGCACCTCATACCTACTGGCACTGCATGGATTTTCAACGTTACCTGGTCTTTACTTTGAACAGTGGCAGTAGCAAAAAAAGTCATATGGGACACTGCACTGGATGGGTGTCAAGGAGATCAGATAACATGTAAAGCTTAACAGTATCAGAAAAGGTACATAAAACTGCACAAATGCCATTTCCTTAATTTCTATTCTCTGTACAGTGTCTGCACTGTCTAGTAACCAGAGGTATCAGAAATGGATAATAATTCTAATATTACCACCAAGGAAATTTTTCTTACAAATAGACTTTATGCCATGCTGGAACAAAAGACATTGCAGAATTATAGAAATTTATGCAGTAAATCCCAGTTTTGCGTACAGCCTTCTCAATCAAGGCAGCAAAATGGGCAGTGAGGTTGGGGTGGGAGGGTATAAATCTAGTCTCTATGTAGCAAATCCTTAAGAAATAGTTTAACTTCCATTTGTACCAGTCAATCTGGTAACCTGTTCTTCACAGAAAGGCACATAGAGCAGAGCCAGCCAAAAGGATAACCCACAAAAAGAATGGCATTTAGAAGACTAATATGTTGTAGACATTGTCCTCTTGAGGTTCTCTGGGGGAGGTTGTCAGGGTAGTGAATGCATTTACACTCTTGTGTCCTGTCGTGACTCCCTTCAATATGAGTGATCTTCCTGACAAAAACAATAAACTATTAGTCATCCTTTGGGAAGATGCTGTCTGGAATCAATAGTCCTATCATCCAATCTCATCTGATCATAGGGAAAACTGTAATTATTTTTAGTCAGTTTTGAATAAAGAGGCATTAACTTCGTAACAACAATTTCAGTCTTGGTACTAATTTGAAATTTTGGCTTTGTTTAAAAAGTAGGACATTTTTCTAGTATATGAGATCATAGTCTTAATGGAGCTATGTTTAAAAATATATATATATTAAATATGTGTTTAGGCTTTTGCAAAGGTTTGAATTTTTGTAATTTGTGCAGCTCAACTGAATTAAGAGAATAATTTTTGTCTATTCTTCTATATTCCATTTATAGAACAGAAAATATTAGTTGCAAACTCTGCAGAATACTGTGACAAGTTATAATTATGTAAAGTACTTAAAAGATGAGACAGCATTATTGTGCATAAGTGAAACAGTCCTTATCACTTAAAACAAAGATTGTAATAGTTGCTTGATTCCTTAATGAAGGAAAGTTAAGAACATGGAACTCCTAATAACAAGTAATGGATTATTTTTAATTATAAAATAACATTTAATTAGTCCTGTTGCTTAAATGTATTATATATATTTACATATTTTCAAATGAAATGCTTATCCAACTTCCAGTTCATCAGAAATGTTTAGAAATTTCAGCAATGCTGTAAGTCTGTGGATACTGGGGGAACCAAACTAAATTATATGGGTTACACTAAGCTGTCCACCAAAAAGCAAGTTTGCCTTCAACTTTTCATTAAGAATCTAAAAGCCATTTATAGAATATATTTAAATCATATGGCTGTTCTGTGTAGTGGGGAGGACTGCTGTTGAGAAGATGGGAGTAACTAGTTGACACTAGAATGATAAAGCTGTGCTCTTTTGTTTTTCAGGTCTTAGGAACAGATGAGGATAATATGGGGGATGGCTGCTCCCAGAAACTGGCTTCTGCCAAGTTCCTTCGACTGTTGCTCCTAATACTGATTCCGTGCATCTGTGCCCTTATCCTTCTGTTGGTGATCCTGCTGAACTTCGTAGGTGAGTGCTACTGGAGTAAATTGCCATGTTTTTAATTAAGGAGACTAAAGCTGAGACTTCATTCTCATGTGCTAATGTAATTGTTTATAAATGTAATTTAAAGTTATCATAAACTGAGCTACTTAGCGATTTAATAATGTTTGTTGCAGAGAAATAAATATGCTCACATATTCAAGGTACCAAAGAGGAACTCTTTTCTGAATTTCTCAGTGTAGGTTTTTGAGGAGCATGCTACCTTAAGCACGTAGTAGGTAGATGCTTTTCAGCAGTCACTTTACAAGTACAAAAAAGATATTTATGTTAGAACTTTAGAACACTGTCAGTGGAATGGAATATTTATCCCTTTATGTCATACATTAACGTACAAATCTAATTTCTGTTTTCAGATGAAAGTTAATTTATAAATAGCCACAATTTTTTTCTGAACAGCCTACAAAACGTTACTATTTAACTAAGGAAAAATATGTTCATTTTTTTTATATATATGTATAGGGTATTTATACAGAGAGAATCTACCTATATATATAATATGAAATATGTATCAATACAGAAACCAAGTATGTTTTGTGGAAACTTGTTACAGGCATATTAAATTTTATATTAGATAATGCCTTAGTCTGTTAACTAACTCTGTGTCTGTTACAGAATTAAAAGGTAATCATTTGTTACCAAAGATTTTCTAAAGAGCCTTCCCTCTGTTGCCTTTAGAGAAGCTGACATGTCGTTAAAATGCTTCAACTGCAACATGAGAAAGACAGTAATGCTAGGTTAAAGCATTACCTTTTCAAGAAAAAAATAAAGTAAAAAAATTATCTGCTTTCAGTGCTGAGTGTTTCTGGGATTTTTAATTCTTTTTCTTTTTGTTAATGAGAATATTTTCTTGTCCATCTCCCTTAAATACTTCAGAAGCACATCTGTAACCAGTGGGGTGATGTGTATAGATATAAACCGGCTTTCCTGTTTTAAACCCCCAACTTCGATACACATCATACAATCAAACAGCAAGCACAGAAAGAAACTAAACTGGTCTCAATAGCACCTTCAGCACTGTCAAAATCAAGACAACTTAAATCTGTTTCCTCAATTCAATCTGTAAAGGATTTGCAACATGACATTGTAGTCCTGTTCTTTTCATTTAGCTTAAGTTAGGGAAGTGAAAAAAAAAAAAATAAAAAACAACCAAAAACAAAGCTAGTGAATGTTAAGATTGACAAGTAAGTTTAAACCAAGAACGGTCTGAAGTGGATTAAGGTCAAGTCTGGCAATTAGGAAATACGATGCTGTTCAATTTACTTGCCTTATGTTAGGCATTCCATTTGTGTCCTTCATATCTTCTGCCCTAGTTTTTCATTCTTAGGTAAGAAAGCAGATAAAAAAGCAGGGGTATTTATGTCATCTCTACTCAGTCTCCTCCTCTGAGGCACGTATTGACATAACACTCATTAAAATGCATGAAATCCTCTGCAGAAATGGGACCTGTTCTGATCCTACTTACATAGGAAAAAACAGGCCTGTCTCCACTTAAATCAATGTATTTACTGCAGGGGGAAGAATAGGGCTTGGTGTTATTACCCAAGTCTATAACTGGCAAAGCTTCCTTCATCGTCTTCTGAATTAGCATGATTATAATTCAGTGTTCTTCTCTCCCAATTAGCATCTTCCATTTTATGTGCATTGATAGCCTAGAAATAAATATATCTGATGATTGGAATTAAATGAACAAATTCTGTGAGCATCATAGAATCATAGAATCGTTTCGGTTATAAGAGATCTTTAAGATCATGAAGTTCAAATGTTAACCCATCACTGCCAGGTTTCCACTAAATCATGTCCCTAAGCTTCACATCTGTATGTCTTTTAAATACCTCCAGGGATGGTGACTCCACCACTTCCCTTGGCAACCTGTTCCAGTGTTCGAAAACCCTTTGGTTGAAGAAATTTTTCCTAATATCCAACCTAAACCACCCCTGGTGCAACTTGAGGCCACTTCCTCTCATCATTTGCTAGATGGAAAAAGAGACTGAGATCCACCTTGCTATAACCTCCTTTCAGGTAGCTGTACAGAGCAATAAGGTCTACCCTCAGCCTTCTCTTCTCCAGACTAAACCACCCCAGTTCCCTCAGCTATTCCTCTAGACCCTTCACCAGCTTTGTTGCCCCTCTTTGGACACACTCCCCTGCCCCTCAATGTCCTTGTTGTAGTGAGGGGCCCAAAACTGAACACAGTATTCAAGGTGTGGCCTCACCAGTGCCAAGTACAGGGCGACGATCACTTCCTTAGTCCTGCTGGCCACACCATTTCTGATCCAAGCCTGGATGCTGTTGGTCTTGTTGGCCACCTGGGCACACTGCTGGCTTGTATTCAGCTGGGTGTCAAACAGCACCCCCAGGTCCCTTTCTGCTGAGCAGCTTTCCAGCCACTCTTCCCCAAGCCTGCAGTGTTGCATGGAGTTCTTGTGACCCACGTGCAAGACCCAGCACTTGGCCTTGTTGAAGCTCAAGGTCTTGTGACTCACGTGCAGGACCCAGCACTTGGCCTTGTTGAATGTCATGCCACAGGCCTCGGCCCATTGATCCAGCCCGTCCAGATCCCTCTGAAGAGCCTCCCTACCCTCAAGTTTATCTATGCTCCTGCACAGCTTTGTATCATCCACAAACTTACTGAGAGTGTACTCGATCACCTCATCCAGGTCATTGGTAAAGGTATTAAACAGAACTGGCCCCAATACACAGCCCTGGGGAACATCACCTGTGACCAGCTGCCCACCAGATTTAACTCCATTCACCACAACTCTCTGGGCTTGGCCACCCACCCAGCTTTTCAACCACTGAGTAGTCCACCTGGCTGTGCCATGAGCCGCCAGCTTCTCTAGCAGGCTGCTGTGGGAGACAGTGTTAAAAGTCTCCCTAGAGCCCAGGTAGACAACATCCACAGCCTTTTCCTCATCTACTAAGTGAGTCACCTTGTCATAGGAGATCAGGTTAGTCAAGCAGGACCTGCCTTTTGTGAACTCATGCTGGCTGGGCCTGAACCCTTGGTGTCCTGTATGTGTCAAGATGATCTGCTCCATAACCTTCCCCAGCACTAGAGGTCAGACTGACAGGCTTGTAGTTCCCAGGATGCTCCTTTCAGCCCTTTTTTTTGTAGGTAGGTATCATATTTGCTAACCTCCAGTCCACTGGGACCTCCCCAGTTAGCCAGGACTGCTGATAAAGATGGAGAGTGGCTTGGTGAGAGCTTCTGCCAGCTCCCTCCGTACCCTTAGCGGGATCTGTCTGGCTCCATAGATTTGCGTCTGCCTAAGTGGAGCAGCAGGTCACACACCACTTCCCCTTGGATTATGGGGGCTTCATTTTGCTCCCTGTCTTCCAGCTCAGGCAGCTGGGTACCTAGAGAGCAGCTGGCCTTGCTATTGAAGACTGAAGCAAAGGCAGCATTAAGTACCTCAGCATTTTCCTCATCCTGAGTCACTGTGTTTCCTGCTGCATCCAATAAAGATGGAGATTCTCCATAGTCCTTCTCTTGTTACTGATGTATTTATAGAAAAATTTTCTGTTGTCTCTTATAGGAGTGACCAGTTTAAGTTCTAGCTGGGCTTTGGCCCTTCCAGTTTTCCCCCTGTATAACCTCACAGCATCCTTGTAGTCTCTGAGAGTTGCCTGTCCCTTCTTCCAAAAGTTGTAAATTTTCTTTTTTTCCCCCGAAGTTTCAATAAGCTCCCTGCTCAGCGAGGCCAGTCTTTTCCCCCCATGGGCTCATGTTTTTGCACACGGGGACAGCTTGATCCTGTACCTTAAAAGATTTCCTTCTTGAAGAATGTCCAGCCTTCCTGGACTCCTTTACTTTTCAGGACTGCCTCCCAAAGGACTTTGACAACCAGGTTCCTAAACAGGTCAAAGTCTGCAGTCTGGAAATCTAAGGTAGCAATTCTGCTGACCCCCTTCTTACTTCTCTGAGAACTCAATTGTTTTTGTGATTATGTGATTGCTTCCAACTATCATGTACCCTGCAAGTCCTCCTCTCTTTACAAACACCAAGTCTAGTGTTTGTAAACAAACACCTTCCCTAGTTGGCTCACTCATCAGCTCCATGAGAAATTTATTTTCCATACAGGAACCTCCTGGACTGTTTCCTCTCTGGTGTAGTGTATTTCCAGCAGAAATACATCCTGCACCTTCTTCCCACAGAAGATGCTTCCCACACAGTCTACTTTAAGTTTCATTTTATCTGGGAACTGATCCATTATTGGCATATCACTTTTTAAATTGCCAAAAAACCCCAAAACTAAAAATTAAAACTGACCTCCTTTTCAGCCCCTTGAACAGCTGGTAAGCAGTTTAAGGTTTTGTCATTACTTAATGGGAGGAGCAGGATAAAGTCTATTCCTGCAGCTCAGCTGATGTGCAATGGTTTGGTACGCTGTGGGACGTCCATATCATCAGTGATGTGCTCATTTCTTCAGAGTGCAGCGTCATAGGGACAGGCCCCAAAGAAGAAATCTTGGTGGGTACATGCTGGCTAGTTATAGTAGTAAACCACTGTTTTATTGCCTGTGTAACTGCCTCAACCATTACATGTACTTTCATAGGCTACTTTGCTTTGTTTCATTAGCTTTTTAAACAAACTCGGTCTTTTTGAAGTTTCCTGCTGTGAACTGCTAGAAATCACCCACAGTATACGCTGCCAAAATCTCAATTTAATAGCTTGAACAGTGTGACTATTTCTTAGATCTCGTAACCGACCATTTCAGATCTTTAAATAAAACTTTAGTCCTCCAATAGTGAACAGCAACTGAAAAATGACCAGTAAAAGTGTTGGCAAAGCATCGCTTTGCACCTAATGAGCTTGGTGCCAGTTCCTTGGTTTTGTACCAAACACAACGTAGGCCAACTTGCTGTGTATTAATGTCATCAGCACACGTCCAGCTGTAGCTGGAGACAAGTCCAAACTGATTACAACTATTTCCCAACTAATGAACCAGCTGGCTTATGATTTACTGTTATGAACTTACATCTGAAAAATAGTTGGCTATAGCGTGCATGTATACCTGAATAAAATGCATGTTCTGTATGTGTTGTATAGCAGTTAGTGGACATTGATACAGTGTAATTCAGTTCTCATTACTGAAGGGATTAGAAAAGAATTGATTGTTTCAGTGTCACACTTTTCTTAGGTATCTTAAAATGTAAATAGTTTCTTCAGGGCTTTGGATGGTATAAAAACCCTCCAGTAATCTTAATTTAAGATGGATGATCTACACTAGTGTTTTTAGAGGGGAAAAGGGTGAGAATCGAAGCACATGGGAGCCTAACTCAGAGAGTGGACTCCATATCCTGGAATTAAGTGCTTGAATTTTCTACTTGGCATTGGGAAGATGAGAAGATAGGAGGAAAACATGGGGTGAGAACAAGGTGACACAGAAATGTGACCCAAAACCTTCAAATACTAGATGGAAACTGAGTTGCATCTAAAGCTAGCCTGTTGGAAATGCCAAACAGAGGTCTAGGCCTGCCTCTCCCAAGGGGATATGCACCAGAGCCCAGACTCATGTTATTTTTTTGGGAAAAAAAATTGCCTGCTAGTCTGCTGAGTGATATATAAATAGCTAATTTTTTTTACTTTAATTTTAAATCATTATTCATAGCTCCTTGGGACCAATGTTTTCTAGTCTTTTTCTATTTTTGTGCTGAGTGGAGAAGAGATGAGCCTAGGGAGGAAGAGAATGTGAAAAAAAATCCCCTCAGCTATTCTTGAGTTATGGAAAAAAATCATGCACTTTTCCAAAGGAAGAAAAAAAAAGCTCATTTTAACGTCTTGAAAATGAGAGAAAAATACTACTGAAGTTTGAATCTTGAAACAAAGTAGACTTCTGAATCATAGAGATTTAAAGTTTTACTTGGAATCATAGTATCCAAGTAAAGCTATGTATGTCTGAGCACAATCAGTCACAATTCCTTAGATTTTAACAAATTGTGTTACTGCTAGTCTTTGTTTGTGAAACCAGAGCACATTCATTTCTGCTGTTTGGCCAGAGGACTGAGACAAAAAAAAAATTTGCAGGTGGGAGATTTTTAGTTGCTTCTGTAAAATACATGCTGTAAATTCCTCCAAATCTCAATGAATTATGAACATTTGCTGCTGGAAAAACAGAAACCTTAACATATATGTAGATATATATAAAGGTCCCCTGGGGTTCTTCCAGTACAAGTTAGACACAAAGATTTACACACAGTTAGTGCTGCTGAAGCTAAAACAACCCAGGCTGGATAAATGAGGATATGATACATCTCAAATGGTAACTGTTTCACTGAACCTCATTGTATTTCAGGAATCTTCCAAGTTTTTCTGCTGGTTCCAGTTGCTATAGTTAAAGGTTACTTAATGAGAAAAAAACCTGCTAAGATTATCCCTTCTCAGCTATTCTAGTTCTCTTTTCTTACTGACAAAGCTTTCCAGCTTCACTTTCCACTTCAGAGTGTAAATAGAAGTTGAGTTCTTTGGGATTGTTAGTTATTTGTAGCTGTGATTAATAAAGATTTCCACCTGATCAGTCCTTGAATTTCAGAGCAGACAACTTGAATTAGTCTAGCTGCAGAGTGCATGAAGGGGTGAGAAAAGGAGCTCAGTAACAGTAGTGGAAAATGGCTCAGGATATCCAGGTGAGTACAGGCTGCACGTGATGCCTGGAGTTGTCAGAGTAGTGGATTTGTTTAGGGAGGGACCCTGGAGTGGTGGTGGGTGAACAATACCTGGCTGAGAGGAGATCATGCGACTAGCCTTTTGGGTAAATGCAATATGCAAATCAAAACCAAAGTTCAGGCGAGGTGGTGGTGGGTGTTGTTTGGACTCCGGGAGTTTGGACTCCGTACTATGCAGCCAATGAAGGATCAAATCACTATGGAAGCCTAGGAAAGAATTATTTACACATCAGAGTGGAAAGAAAAATCTGTGTGATTTGCTTTGGGTTCATAGGGTTTGTAGAGAACAGGAGATTAATTTTTGCCAATGCATTTCAGGTGTGACCACCTTTTTGGATCAAGGGCTTGTAGCTGGCAGTAAGGATGAGAGAGAAGAAAGGAGCTCAAAGAATAAGCAGAAAACTTTCACCAAGAGTCTAGTTGAAGGAAGCCGTATTTTAAGCCTTTTCTTTGGCTTTTGGCTAAGGAAAGGCTGTTGTATTTTTGTCCCGTCATTGAAAGGACAAATATTCTTCACTCTCGTTTTTCTTTTGTTGTCTTGAAGCAATGTGAAAGGGATGCTCAAATATCACTGTTAGGAGTAGACAACAAGGAAAACTATTTAACTTAGCAATTGTTGCCAGGATATTTAAAAACAGTTGGATGATTTTATGTTGTAAGAGATTCCTTTCAATTATTTATAGTCAAGTATAGCTGAACTGTGTTTCTTACGATTGTTAAACTGTTTTACGTGACCAGGTAGTGACAAAAATTGCTTTTCCTATTTACCAAAAATTTATTATATTGTGATACGGAGTGGTGCTGCTCTTCTAGCATGAAATATGACTCTAATATATTTGGTTAAAAATTTTGAGTTAGTGTTTATAGGTTTTATTATAGATAACTAAGTTATGTGTCGTATATATTTTTGAAATACCTTCATTATTACTTGGATTAATTAAATATTTCAGCAACAGTCACAGGTTAAAAGTAGATTCTCTTACTATTTATTTAGAATTTCCCAATGCTTGTGGGATACATCTCCTTAGTGTTATGAAGCTGTTTTTATTTGTGCTCTAGAATTACTTGCAACTATTCAACACTTAAATATAAGCAAAGTTTGTGTTTGTTATGATATAATCAATGAACAAAAAAATAAATACAGCAAGTGCCTAAGATGTTGGATACAACTATATGTTTAATATCCAGTATCAGAGAAGAATGACAACTCATGGACCTATATTTAGCAGTGGCAGTTAAATTACTTATTCCTATACAGAAAACAATACCTCTTTCATTTTTAAAAGTTGGTGAATATAAAATATATTAAGAAGGTCTTTGTTCCCTTGAGTCTTCAGAATTAGCTTTCTGAAGGTGGTGTTACTATAAAAACAAGAGATGAAGCAATTTTAAAACATAAAAAGGATAGTATTGCTGATCTTGTTAGCACTATCATAGAATGAACGTATGTTGGTAGCTCAACAAAATTACACTTTATAGTTATAAACATGTCAGAGTTCAGTGACCTACTACAAGTAAGTTTGCAACATTTTTAGTTCATGAAAGCATTTCTTTGTTTCTCTTCTTATATGTTTCTCTATTTATCCTATAGTAGTCGCAGCTTTTGTTTTGATGTCCTGCTCTTATTTTATGGCAACATGAAATTCTTTACTTCCATTTAGTTTTAATGTTGAAATAAATATTTGCTTTTTTAATCTGTGCCATTGTATTTATTATTAACCTTCCAAAACAAATTGGTAACACTTGTCCTTCCAGTTGATGGTAATTTTTGTGCTTTTTTTTCCCTTTTTTCCAGGGGTGTTGGAAAAAACATGCTTTTATTCAAATGGAAGTGAGGTCCTCACACTTAACGGTGACGTTGAAACATCTGATGTTCTTGTGCCAAACATGGCTGAAAACAGTTCCAAGACTGATCCAACAGTGGATCTCAGCACACGGCCCTCTTCCTGGACCACCACACCTTTATCCCACCTTGACCAAACGAACAAGAATTCAAATGTACTTAAAGAGGCTTTCCAGGAAAATTCATTTGCTCTTGAAACTCAAGCCACAGTACTCAGTCCTCATCCTACATATGATGCTGCTTTGGCAGAGGGCTCTGAAGACAGCACCCAGCAGTTTGCTACTGCAGAAGAGGTGACTTTGTCGTCTGCAGACGAATCTTTTAACAACATGGAGAGGATAACCACTCTGCCAGTATCTAGTCCTACCCATCCATCTGTGTCACAAAAAATGAATCAGAAAAAAAGTAAGTTTACGGTTTTTTTTTTTTGGCTCCATAATTCTGACTCAGAAAGTACAGAACATACTGTTGGCAGGATTCCCAACGTGTTCCCGTGAGTTCTGAGTGTCCACAAGTGGATGGTAATAGTAGGTCAAATTAAGTGTTTCTTAGTGTCTGGATCCAGCTGTGACCATTAGCACATGCCTGGAGAAGAATAAACTGGGGTTAGCATACAAAGACTTCAACAATATGTGGTGGCAGATTCCAGTGATCTGCAGTGAGTTCTAGTGAGCATTCTCCTATGAATTACTTTTGAACTCGTGAAAAATAGAGGTTTGAGCTTTTTAGGCCTTTCTTAGGAGGAAATTAATCTCTAGATGAAGTGTGAGGCTGATGTTCAGTCATCATCAATGCACACTAGCAGATCATCTATCAGTTCAAGTTTCATCTGGTTCCAATGTGGGGAGGTGAATGCATTATTGTTGATTTAGTAAGCAGGCGTAACTTGGTTGATTTTTATGGAGCATGTTGAAAGACGATGAGCCAGCAGTGTGCCCAGGTGGCCAAGAAGGCCAATGGCATCCTGGCCTGGATCAGAAATGGTGTGACCAGCAGTAGAGAGGTGATCATGCCCCTGTACTCTGCACTCGTAAGACTGCACCTCGAGTACCATGTCCAGTTTTGGGCATCACAGGATAAGAAGGACATGGAGGTGCTGGAGTGGGTCCAGAGAAGGGCAACGAGGCTGGTGAGAGGGCTGGAAAACAGGCATTATGAAGAGCAGCTGAGGGAACTGGGGTTGTTTAGTCTGGAGAAGAGGAGACTGAGAGGAGACCTTATTGCTCTGTACAACTACCTAAAAGGAGGTTGTAGTGAGGCTGATGTTGGTCTCTTCTCCTAAATTACTAATGATAGGATGAAGGGAAATGGCCTCAAGTTGCACCAGAGAAGATTTTGTTTAGATATTAGGAAGAATTTCTTCACTGAGAGAGCGGTTAGGCACTGGAATGTGCTGCCCAGGGAGGTGATGGAGTCATCCCTGGAGGTGTTCAAAAAATGAGTAGACGTAGCAGTTGAAGCTATGGTCTGGTGGTTAGGGAAATGTCAGGAGGAAGGTTTGACTTGATGATTCTAGAGGTGCTTTTCAACCATAGTGATTCTATGATTCTAAGACAAATGATAATGTCATATGACATAGAGACTGCTAGTGCAAAACCAACCAGACAGAATTCTCTGAACACATTTCAACAGGCATTCACAGAATCACAGAATGTTAGGGGTTGGAAGGGACCTCCAGAGATCATCAAGTCCAACCCCTCTGCCAGAGCAGGACCATCTAGTCTAGGGAAGGTCACACAGGAATGCACTCAAGATA
>NW_008620031.1:7098-7302 GCF_000691845.1 Merops nubicus | reverse complement strand
CCGTTGTGCTTTTTTAGGTTGCCTCAGTTTGCTGTCGCCACGAAGGAATTTTCGGTGGCCCCGTGAAGAGGGAAGGCAAACCGGGTACGTCAGCATCGTCTCTCCATAGCTGCCGTGTGGTGGCCAGCAAAATCCGAGCAGGCTGACAGCTTTCAGAGTGCAAGGGCCTGAGATGTGCTCCATTTGCCAAATTCCCCCCCCCCT
>NW_008620031.1:0-7054 GCF_000691845.1 Merops nubicus | reverse complement strand
GGAGATCTCTCAAATTGTATCCACCAGAAACTGCGTAGATGCAGCTCCCAGCTACCGTTACATGAGGTGGAGCAAGGAGCAGAAAAGTCATGGATTTATAGGGTGGCTTCGGTTGGAAGCGGCCTTTCAAGCTCGCCTAGTCCAGCCACCCTGCAGGGAGCAGGGACATCTCGAACTAGGGCAGGTTGGTCAGAGCCCTGGCCAAAAACTCACCTGGAACTTTCTGGGGATGTGGAATCGACCTCGTCTGCTCTCCGCAGGCCTAAAGGGTTTGTCCCCGTTAAATGTATTGCTGTGTTAATTGGGTTAATTCAGCGGCACAGTCGCATCGACGAAGGGCATAGCTGGATCGTTTGAAAAGTTTACATCCCGATGCTGTTTCATCGGTCCCACCAGCCCCACTTCTGCTTTGTGGGGCGCAGTCACCCGGGGGTGGCTTAAACCGCGAGCTTGGATACACAGCAGTTCCCTCCGCCTGCTCGTCACAATCACCGTAGGGCAGCGCAGGCCAGGGGAAAAAAAGCATACGAGCCAGGCAGGAGTCGAACCTACAATCTTCTGATCCGTAGTCAGACGCGTTATCCATTGCGCCACTGGCCCCACGCAAGAGTAGTTATTACTCACTCCTTATCAAGGCAGCAGCGAGCGCCTGCCCTGGGCATGCGCCGTGCGCTCGCGTCAGGCTCTTCTTGTGTGTTGGAAACAACGCCGATAGGTCCCTTCGATAGCTCAGCTGGTAGAGCGGAGGACTGTAGAGGCTACTGCGCCCGCGGGAATCCTTAGGTCGCTGGTTCGATTCCGGCTCGAAGGAGACGCCAAACTTTTTCGTTCAAATGTCTACAAATCCGTTTTGAACCGGTTCATTATTGTAACAGTTTGCAGAGGCGGTTGTTTCATCTCTCAGCGATACGACTGCCTTGCTAACCCAGCCTCTCTGCCGGGGTTTTGAGCTGCGGCAGCAGAGGGTGTGGCACCTGTAGCCAATGTCTCATTAATTTTTAAAGGAAAACAAGATGTATGTTCTTCCTCCAGCCTGCCACAAACCCTCACACAGCAAGTTAGTGCAGGACGATACCTGTTGAGAGCCCTTTGTCTCACCACAGTTAATTAGGATGTTGAAATTCCTTTCCTGAAAGTCTTTTTTCAAATCTCTCCTCCAAATCTCTACGCACTCTTTTTCCACACTAAGGAAGAGTCAACACATCTACAGACTGCCACGCCTGGAATTAGTGTGGCCAGAGAAGGGCAACAAGCGTGGGGAAGGATCCAGAGCACAAGTCTGGTCTCGGAGCTGAGGGACCTGGGGTTGTTGAGCCTGCAGAAAAGGAGGCTCAGTGCAGACCTCTTGGCTCTCAACAGCTCCCCGAAAAGAGGTTGGAGCCAGGTGGGGGTTGGGCTCTTCTCCCAAGGAACAAGAGACAGGATGAAAGGAAATAGCCTCAAGTTTCACCAGGAGAGGTTTAGGTTGGATATTAGGAACAATTTTGTCTCAAGAAGGGTCATCAAGGCCTGGCCCAGGCTGCCCAGGACTGAAACCATATCCATACCTTGGCTCTTGGACGGATGCAAAATGCCAGGTGAGATGCTGGCCCCAGGGAGGATCACTCTCAGGACATCTGCCATTGTCACTGTCTCACTCTCTGCACACACCCTTTGCTGGGAGAAATGGTCCTGTGTATTTACTGCTGCCAGTAAAACTTCTGTGTCCTATCACTTCCTCACACTGCTGGGTTATTTTGGACATAGACAAACATTCGCATTCCATGAAGGATTTGCAATGCACGGCTACAGCTCCAGCTGCTTTGCATAGGTAGGAGCATCTGCTGCAATCCCAGCCCTGGTTCCTCTTTGGGGAAACCCTGAGTTGCTGCTCATCAAGATGCAAAGCCATACTTCTGGACAACTGTTTCCACAGCTTCGCTAGCTGTTACTGGAATGATGATGTTGCTAGTGCAGAAAAGGGAGTGCTACAATTCCTATGTACAACCTTTATTAGTCAGAGTGCTTGACAGCAAAGGTAGGTTTGAATATATAGCACTTTACATACGCAGCAAAACAGAAGACAAATTTGAGAATCTGTACATTTTGAGAAGATTAATGGTGTGCAACTGAACTTCACACAGAAATGGTTCATGTAAGCACAGTTCTGTTCATGTTAGGAGCTTTTCTGAAAAGCAAACAAAGGACTAAAATCAAATCGAAGAGCAAAGGTCTGAAATCTTTATTCATCATTTTTCCACATGTCCTCAGAACAGCTGGTCCTGACAGCAGTGAGAGAGGCAAACCCCCTGCTACTCTGAAAACTAAGTAAGTTTCCTCTTTGGAATTAAACCGGGAGTACTCAGATACTCAGATTTTTGAGGCTGGGTTTGTTCTAAGGGTTTTGGCTAACTGAGACGATTCATGGTGGCTCTTCCATACAGATTGTCATGTCTGTGGAAGGGCTTTGCAAATGTGTAGCAGCTCGTCCACCTTTGTATCACACTGCGTGATGGGGTCATAAATCTTTGCCAAGAAAAATCTCTCATGTAGAAAGAGTGAATAAGAACCACATGACTTGCAGTATCTCAAGCCCATGGAGATGATTTCCTTGACTTATGTAAACTTTGGCTCTGGTCCATAAAATGAGATCCTGAGGGACATCGAAGGGATCACATGTGAAAAAATTTCCTGGTTGCTTTTGCTAACCTGGGATTTACTTTTTCCTCCCTAGGTTTGGGCCTGCTCTGTAGCTGTTGTTGAAAACAAAGGTGCAATTCTCAGTGACTTCCATGGAGAGGGATTTCACATTCTACATCTAACATGCAGCTTTACACACACTTTTCTCCCAACACCCTTTCCAGCTCTCTGTGGTCTGGACTGATGGACATAACAGCAGCCTCCAAAATTATCTGCAGCCCCAGCTGAGGACAAAGAGGAGCCTGTGGGTAGGAGGGTAGTGAGTGCCTGTGCGCAGCCCCAGCCATGCCAGGACCTTCCCTCCTTCTGAAGCATAAAAACAAGGCTATTTCTGAGGGTAATGTGTTAGGTGGCCCCAGGGCCTGCACCTGGAGAATAGACGTATAAACTGAACTGGAATTAATGGCTTTTAAAATTTCCATTTGTTATGGGAACTTGAAAGTCATGTTGCAAATAGTATTTCTTGACTTTGCAGTTACAGCTGGTGCTATGAAACACAGTCCATGTCAAACCAGTGAAGTGCTAAGGTTAGGATCTAAGAGGTATTTCTTTAGCTCTAACAAATTAGGGGCCTAATGTCTTTATGCTTGCTTTAGTCCACACATATCTCCACTGGTCTGAACATACACCTCATCCCTACCTCTTCATTTAAAATCACACCATGTGGTCTTAAAGCACCCGTGCCTACGGCAGAGGGGTGGACATCTCATCCAAGGTCATCTCATCCAACCCCTCTGCAGTCAGCAGGGACATCTGCAACTAGAGCAGGTTGCTCAGAGCCCTGTCCATCCTCACCTGGAATGTTTCCAGGGATGGGGCATCAACCAGCTCTCTGGGCAACCTGAGCCAGTGTCTCACCACCTGTGAAAATGTTTCTTCCTTCTGCCTTATCTAAATCTCCCTCTTTTAGTTGAAAACCGTCACCCCTTGTCCTGTGGCAACAGGCCCTGCTAAAAAGCCTGTCCTTGCTGCTCCCACAGCCCCAGTGCCAGCGCTGGCGCGATGGCTCCCAGCCCAGGGCCAGCACGGGGGAATAAACAAGCTGGAAGAAAGCTGTTGGCTGGGAACCAACTTCCAGCATGCTGCAGCTGCAGCTGGAGAAGCCGGCATTCGCCCACCGTCCACTGGGTTTGCATCTTGTGCAAGGGAAGCCAGGGACCCTACATGTGCTTCTGGTGCTGGATGGGGCACCAGGGAGAGATGGAGCCAGTGGGTCCAGAAAAGGACTCAGGACTGTGCCTGGGAGGTGAAACCACATCTGAGGGCAGACAGGAGAGCAACTGTACCAAAGGAAGTGTTATTAGGAGGAAAGACTGTGCCGAGCCTGGCAGCTTGAAGCTGTGAGAGACCAGCATGCTGGTCTGTAGAGTTCTGGACTGGCCATAGGTATCTCCTCACTAAGTGCAGATATCAACCTGTTGGAAGTGGCCTAGAGATTGTGCCTTGAAGAGGAAATGACCCTAAGGTTACTCTTGTTTAGATTAAAGACAACTACAAACACAGGCTGCAGAGCTTATCCCATGTCTGTTCTCGTGGGGACGCCCTGTGGGCAGCACCAAGGGGCTGCCTCTGCTCTGTGTCTAGGAGTCTGTGTGGTAGCTCTGATGGCCCTCCCCTATTAGCTGCGTCTTCTCGGTCACGTTAGTTGGCTGAAGCACAATAGGAGTTTCTCCATCTAAATTGGGGAAGAAAACAAACAAAAAAAAGTTTAAGAATCTTTCACTTGCTGGCAAAGTCAGGTTTCTTGTTAGCATGACACCGTTCCATCTGCTGTTTCACTACAGCTTCACCTTGGCCTCACAGAGAGCTGTGTGCGTGCTGAGGAGCTGGCGATACCCACAAACCTACAAATGCTCCTACTCCTTGTCCGTGTGTAATGGCAGATTTCTGACTGTTATTAAACTGGTCGTTGGCTGTACCCAGTGCTTTGGAGAGAGTGCAGGATAAGGGTTCCTGCCCGTTCCAATTGCAAGTGCTTGTTCCTGCAAATGTCTGAACATAATGAGCGCTGTTGTGAGTCAGCAAGCACTAACCTTGACAGCGTTTGTGAGAATGGGCTAGAAATGAGTCTTGGAGAAGGCAAAGTTAACAGCAAAGAAAGAGGAGAGTTAAAAGGAAAAAAAATGCATGAGCGGCAGTATACTTGAGAGGGAAGAAATCACATATATCCTGAAAGCCAGCTAGTTAAATAAGAATGTTAAATTGCCTTTTGAAGCCTTACATAATATGTATACAATAGGACTTTGAGAATTACTGTTTTAATGAATCTGGAACTGCCAAAACCTCCTATTATCACTCTATAAATCCTTACAGCTTTGTACTTTCTTATTCCGTGCAGCTATGTGTTTGGTTTGCCAATGTATCTGTAAAAAAATGTGTTTGTTGTAGAGTGGAGGAAAGTGAAGTCCTTACAGGGTTCCCTGATGGCTGTTGAGTTCCCTCTGATAATGAACAAGGTTTGGCTGCCCTTCTCCTGGGCCTCTTTCCAACTCACTGTTTTTTGCGGCGGAGGAGGGGACTCAAGACTTGGAGATTGACTTTTAAAGGTTCAGACCCCTTGGTAAAGTGTTTCATATGAAAAATTTTGGACTATCTATATCTTGATACTAGCACAAACTTCACAAAAATGGAATACAAATGATGACTTTTTTTTGCCAAATGACCAAATGTTCAGGAAAAAACCCTCATCTGACATTTCCTCCTGTTTACATGACAGTTGATGGGATGAATCATGGGCAAAAGATGTAATGTACAGGAGTAAGTTAACCTAGAGCAGGAATCTAATAGCATGCCATACGGCTTCCCCTCAGTGGGGGTAGGACAACTTTGACTCTGTCAAGGTGAAAGGCAAGAATGATTCAATGCCAAGCAGCTTCTCTGTATGGGCAATTCTGTATTTAGACAGAAGGTCAAAGACAGACCTGTTTCATAACTTCTAAAAGTATATGAGTAATTAACACTTAGAGCTCAGCTCTGCCTCAGATAAGTTTGGCAGTTGCAATCCATTTTTAAGTTGCTGTGTATTTTTGAGATTTCTGATTTTTCTCCCTCCCACCCTCTGCTGCTTCCAAGTTGTTCATTTTCTGGAAGATCTTTGACAGAGGGCAGAGATGAACAGTTCATTTCGCTATGATGCCCAGATGTAGAACAAGGGACTAGGACCTGCTGCAAATCCAACTCATTGCTTCCAGCTAGCTGATCTGCAGACAGTTCCGAGCTGACACCTTCACCAAGCATTTTGCTTCTAAGATTTATGACGGTTTTTTATCAGAACTGGACCCATGGTAGAATAAACTGTACAATTATAGCGTGCTAATGGAGAGCTGCAGAATGGAGGTGCAGCAGAATTCAAAGTTTAAACTGCTTTCTATAGATAGCTCCTGCTCACTGTTCGCCTACATGGGTATCATATGGAGTGCGGAGGAGACAATGAAGCTCTAAAAACTTATTGCTTCTGACTTGGGAAAGGATTTTGTTTTTCTGGTTCTTTTTTTTTTTTTTTCTTTTTCCCCCCCTGGATTTAATTTTCTACAAAATGAAAGTTGGTCTGGAAATGTCTTGCTTTAGTCTCACAACGATAACTGAACAGGAGGGGAGGGAAGAATGTCTATTTCAAAGCTGTGGAGATGTGGTGCTGAAGGACACGGGTTAGTGATGACCTGGCAGTGCTGGCTTAATGGTTGGACACAATGATCTTAAAGGTCTCTTCCAACCCAAACAATCCTCTCATTCTATGATTCCACAAGAAAAAAACTGCCAATATGTTTTGCTTGGACAGATCAGTCAGTGTTGCACAAGCCTTGTTGATATCTATAGATTTTTCTGCAGCCTCTGGATTGTAGTTATAGTTTTCACTGATAGGTTTTGTTGCTTTTCAAGAGACTGATCAACTATGATCAGTTTTCAAGCTGACAGTATTTACCTTGATACGCCTCTAGGCAAAACTCATTTAAAACCGCCACCACAGGTTGGCATATCAGTTATATAAATAGCATTCATTTCAACTATTACAAGTGTTTTGTTACATATTTATGGAAGGGTAAATTTGTGTGAAAAGGGGTGGGTGAGGGGAGGGGGATTCTTCCTGCTAAGGAAACATGACATTTTCAATCTGGCAGTGCTAATTTAAGCATTATAGAAGTAAGAATATAACACCTTCCATAACAATAGAAGAGAAAAAGAGTGAGCTGAGTGCTTAGGTCCTTCCTCATAAAAAAGTGTAATCCTAACCATAGTTTATATAGATTTGCCACTGAAAAGGAGCCAAGGTTCTCCACCCATACCTTGGCCTCTTACTGCTGGAGCAAGGCTCGTTGCTTCTCTCAGCCTGTCACGCAAGTCACCAAATGTTGCACGAGGGGAGGTTTAGGTTGGA
>NW_008620030.1:693-1379 GCF_000691845.1 Merops nubicus | reverse complement strand
TCCTAATTTCCAGCCGTGCCCCTGCAGGGAGGAGGATCCTGGTGTCAGAATCTGGCCCCTACCGCGTTCCTGTCCAGGAAGATGTTCCAGATGTCCTTCCCCAGGAGCCGGGAGTCCTTGGTGGCTGTCTGCTGGCAGACATCAGCACACAAGTAGAAGAGCTGCAAAAAAAGGGGAGAGAGGAGACTTGGAGGAGGAGGAGGAGGAAGGTTTTGAAGCCTGGAAGGGAGGAGGAAGGTTTTGAAGCCCGGAGGGGGGAAACGGAGGCCCGGCGGTGGTTTAAATTTGGGGGTGGGGAGGGCAGCACCCCACGCCTGGGAGGAAGGGGAGGAGGAGGAACTTCACCCCGTGGGGACCTTACCAGGGGGCTGGGGTCTGCCTGGGAGAAGATGTAACGCAGGAAGACCCCCAGGTGAGCCGGGCGGGCCTTCAGCTTGCCCAGGTCCTGGAAGAGGGAGTCGCACTGCGCGGAGAAGAAGGGGCCGGGTGACCTCGGGAAGGGGAAAGGATCCACCCCGGGGGGCCCAACGCCACCTCCCCCAACCCCTTCCTCACCCCGGGCCAGCCCTGGGAGAGGGGCCAAGAGCCAGGAAGGTGCTGGTACCTCGTTATTGAAATACCCCTGGTCGCAATCCTCCTCCGGGCCGATGATGAGGGGCCGGCCCGGCCGCCCCACGCCCCGCCCG
>NW_008620030.1:0-541 GCF_000691845.1 Merops nubicus | reverse complement strand
CGGGGAGGTGCGGGGGCTGTCCGGGCCGTGCTCGGAGTGACGGTTCAGGGAGACCTGCTGGGGAGGAGGCTGAGGCTCAAACCTCACCCTGGCAGAGCCATTCGGGGACAGCTGCCGGGTTAGAAAGTGTTAAAAGGGGGACTGGGGGATTTGGAAAGCACAAAAAGTCTTCAGGGCATCAGGAAAAGTTGAAGATGAGGAGAAGGAAAGAGGAATTTCGGGGCACGATTCGCTTCGGGGCTGTCCCGGGAGGTGAGGGATGAACAGCAAAAGAAATTCAGAGCTAATGTCCAAGGACATTAAAATCCAGCTTCTTCAGACCTGCCCAGGCTGGAGTTGGGGGGAGAGGCACCACCTGACCAGTGGGAGTGGAGGGTCCTGCTCCTGGTGATGAAGAACCCCCTGGGCAGGGGGCACCTGCTGGGGAGCAGCTCTGCCAAGGAGGAGCTGGGGGAGAAGCTGCCCATGGGCCAGCAATGGGTCCTCGTGGCCCCAAAGAGGACAATGGTCTCCTGGGGGCAACCAGAGGAGTGTGGCCAGC
>NW_008620029.1:0-733 GCF_000691845.1 Merops nubicus | reverse complement strand
CCACAACAAAACTTCTGTGACACCTCTCTGGAGGAAAGACAATCAATGGGTAGGCTCAGTGGCACCAGTGCATGAAGTAACTCTCCAGCTGCTGGCAGGTATCTATGTGTGCACACCACTGACTTGGGGAAACACAAATGAAAAAAAACAGGAGTGTAAAAACACATCATATTAATTTATAGCAAGCTACAAAAACTCCCTGAGCTAATCTACCAGATTAAGTAAAACCTAATTTAATCTAAAATAGGGTGAAAAGAATAAAAGAAACATCACAAACACAAGATGAGCTAAATTTTCAAGCATATAGTTGTGAAATATTTGTGTATAAGCACTTTTAAAAGCACTATGCAGCAGTGGAGACAACTGGACTTCAAGAGCCTACAGACTGTATTTAAGGCAAATGAAACATTTAGTGCAAGAGAGGATGAGAAGACATTCTAACCACTGAAAAGCTCCTATTCATCCATAGTTTCCTAATTGGAATTAAAAGTCTCTCTGAATTTTCTGCAGTCACTGCAGGTAAGCTGCACAGCTTTCCAGCACCAGGGCTGCCCTAACATGTCACATCTACTTGACACTGAGGTGAGGAGGCTGCAATACTCATCTGTGGAACACCTACAGATCCCAGGCTCCAGGAACACACTGGGGACTGATTTGAGGCAGCTATGTATTTTTGCAGCTCCTAGGCTTCTGTCCATAAGTTAAGTTATAAACACTTCTCTTGAATTGCTCT
>NW_008620028.1:8477-44270 GCF_000691845.1 Merops nubicus | reverse complement strand
GTGTGGCCGGGAGCGTTCCCCATCAGTGCGGGCGCTGCCCACGCAGGTTGCAGCTGCCTGCTCCTCCTCTGTCCGTTGCGGGGGAGCGCGGGGTGCCGCTGGGGACTGCGGCCCGGCCTTCCTGGCCCGGCGGAGTAGCGCGGTTTGGGCTTTGGACCGGTGACAGAGGGAGGGAGGAAGGAAGGAAAGAAGGAAGGATTTCTGGGCTCTCAGCTTCTGCCGGTGTGGACGTGGGATGAGCAATAGGAAGGCTGTTCTCCCAGCACCGGTGTAACCGCTCCTGGGAGTGTTCCGTGAAAGGTTATCAGAGCTGGGTTGTGTCATCTTACTGATACGCTGGTCCAGATCTTTGATGATGGAAGAAGCTCAAGCTGTGATTCGTGCGCAGTGCTAGTGACAAGGAAGTGTTCTGGAAAAGAGGTCTCTTTCCCCCCCGCCCCCCAACCATATTTCACCATTTCATTGATTGGATTCAGCTGCATACTTCAGTTTTTAAACAATCCGTTTTTCAGACTCTTAGTCTTACTTTGCTGTGGGAATATTTCCAGGGCTGCAGAGCTCCTACAGATGCCACATGGGCAGCAGATCCTGGCACATGCTTCACAACTGCTTGTTGCCACGAGACATTTAAGACATGAACACAAAATGCAAGAGGCAGTGCTGGGTCCCATGGTGTGGGGAAGTTTGGGAACTGCAGCAGTGTGCTGGTGTACTTCCACGCTTCAGTAACGGTTCACCATGTGTTGTGTTTTATTTTTTTGTGTTTAGGATGTGTAAAGGTTAAGTGCCAAGCGCCAAAATGAGCGTGACTTCGTGGTTCTTGGTGAGCAGCACTGGCATTCGCCATCGGCTCCCGCGGGAGATGATATTTGTTGGCAGAGATGACTGTGAACTGATGCTCCAGGTAAAGTGGCTTTTTATGGTTATTTCTTCTGAAGATGCAGTAGGTGTGAATGTGACACTGGGGATCTGTGGAGATGATGTGTGATTTCTTCGCGTGACATCTTTTAAAACAAGCTTCATTTTTTATGTTGAGTCCGTGGTTCACTTGGAGAATTTGTATGTTTGTGAAAGTGAGATTTCTTTCATATTGCCATGTCATCGGATGGGTAGGAGCTATAGTGGTTGGAAATCAAACAGATTAACTATCCTGATGCTACCAGTAGTAAGCAAAGACACCATTCTGTCCTGATCTGTGATTATGCAGCTGTTTTTTTGGGGCTTTTAATACGTGAGCTGTTTACTAGTATGTGTGATTGGAATGGGGGCGGGGTGTTTCGTTCGCCTGCTTTTCCCTTTCAGTTTGATTAAATTGTCAGTGCTTGTATCTCTCACTTTTGGTTTCTTTTTTATCGTGGTAGGAAGTACTGATGTTTAGCAGAGAAACTAACTGTTTTGGTGGGGTGAGTAAGGTGGTGACCTCTCCCCAAAGTAATTGTGTTACTTGGGCAAACTTGGTGCTTCTCTTAGTGCTTCCCATAGCAGCATGTGTCTCTGCTGGACCTAATCCAACGTGTTTGAAGTGTTGACTGTGGTCTGATGTTTGGCAGCATAGTGTAATGGACGTCACTAAACCAATGGAGCTGGAATCTCGCAAAGAGCCTTTGACAGGAGCAGTTTAGCTCAGGAACTTATAGAAGCTCAGAATTAAATTAGTACTTCTGCTAGACCCATGCCGGGAGTCCTTCAATGCAAAAAAAAATTTGATTGCACCAGTTTGTCCCCCTTTTTCCCCTTTACAAAGTTGGCAAACGTACCTGTTGGTGGCAAAATTAGGAAGCTGCTTGCACAATGGGGATTCCCTCCTTATAATTTCTACTGCTGACCTGGTCAGGGGTATGTCCTAAATGCTTTGCTGATGATCTGCCAAGCAGGCTGTGTTTGTAGTTCCTACAGGGATTTTGTATGATATGTTAGCAGGAGGTCTGTTTGGGAGAGTAGCAGCTCTCACACGGGTTGTGCTTGGTGTTGTCTAGCTTTAATAGAACGTTAGTGTCCACTAAGGGAGAGTTTGCAGTGCTTGTCCTGCTCTGGTAGCTAGCGGGGAGTGGCCTGGCTGAGCTGCAGTGCTGGAGTCTGAACCGTACTCCTCTTCTACACCAGATCATTTGTTTGGGTTCTCCCTTGATTCACGCAATCTTTTGTTTCATGTTTCTACATGCCTAACTGATGAGGCATATAAAGGTGAGACATTAAAAAAGTTCTGATTGTTTTTTCCCTCTAAGTCTGCATTTGACTGCTCAGGAACTTGATTGCCATGTTTTCTTGTGACTTGAGAAAACATACACAGTGACTCTGGGTTCCAAAAACCACCTGAAATTTAGGATGCCCATCTTAATACCTTTTGAAGGTACATGAGGTTGGGTCTTTTTTTTACTGTCATGAGTTCAGCACTCTGAGAGTCACATGTCTTGAGTTGTGTACTCTAAAATAAAGTACCTAAATATCAGTCGTGGTTAAAATGCATTGCTTGTTTCTCTGCTTATTTATGGGGCTAACGGGGCAGTGTAGGTTGTGAGCCACTCCATACCACACAGAGTATTTTGTACTTCTTTGTACCTGAGCTGTCTTCTCAGTGTTGTGTGTGGACTAGCAACCTTGTGGCACTCTACCTTTGCCATGCTCTTTTCTGTAAGGTAAATGGATTGAGAGTCCTGGAGGAGCCAGTGGTATCTGCAAGAGTGAAATGGTTGTATCTGAGGCCTCATAGGTCATGGTATTAAAGGAGATTTTCATTTCTTCACCAGAGTGAAGACTCTGGATTATTTGTAAAAGCCAGATGCATATGTTTGTGGTGTGAGTTACATGTGACGCTTTATAAATATATTAGTTTACTATCTCCAGAAATTTCTTTTTTCCCAGGATCACATGTAAGGTTTTTTTTTGAACAGCACGTTATTTTCCTAGCCACTTGCTTGTAAAGATCTTTTCCAGAGCTACCTTGGGCTCCGAATGAGATGATTCCATTAAGACTCAATGCAGAAGAGAGAGACTGTGAACAGAGACTTGATATCCAAGCAAAATTGTGTGTGAGCAGATGGAGGATGAGATCTAAAAACAGATTTTTTTTCCTACTGTGACTGTCCATGTCACAAAATCGTTGTGCAGACTGGCACAATCACTGGTCCTGGGGAAGGCTTGAGAAGCAGGGCAGTTACCAAAGCAGATGGACAGAGCTCTTGTGACAGTCTCTGCACCTGTAGTACTTCTGTGGTGCTGACCCTGAAACTATATGTTCACTGCACAGTTGTTTTGCTTATATATTTCAAGATAACTTGTATTTAATCACTTGTAGTGCACAACTGGGAGCAAACTGGGAGTGTCTGGTGAATGGACTAGATGACCTGGTTGGTGTTTTTTCATCTCTAAGGTTGTTACTGCTTAGTGATCATGATACGTTTTTTTTCTTTGGTTCCCTCTTGAGATCTTCTATATTAGACTGTGTGGAAACATAGGACCCAGGGATAAGCCTTGTCCTGGAGACTTTGCAGTCTTGCCTTTCTCATTTTACTGTTTTAGGAGTGTTTTGTCTTTTAATTTTTTTTTTTTTTTTTTTTTTTGGAACGTGTTGTCTCAGGGTATTGGATCCCTAAACAGCAAAAAATGATGGCTTTTGTCACCAAACAATCATGCTTTAGTTTCACCCAGTTACTTATTTCATACAGGTACTAGATTTGCTGTTTAGTTAACAAAGAGGGGAGAAAAAAATAGTCTTTTTAAGCTTAAAATTAAGTAGGTTCAACAGTGAGGAAATATAATCTACCTTGAAATCTTCAATACCTACTAAGAGGATTAGAAATAGTTTAAATGTTTTTGCAGCACTGTAAATCTTCTAGTACAAGTAAATACGAGATTTACATTGAGTTTGAATGTCAATGGCTGGGTAAAAGTGCCATGTGCTTGGCATGATCAGGGTTGTTACACAGAGTCAAGGGCTCAGGTCTGCCCTTCTGCTGAAGAACAGTGCTTGATTTCTTTAGAAGTCTCACTGGATCCCTTGAGGTAGCAGTAAACAAAGCACGGGAGTATGGAAATCTAGACCTTCACTAACTTGCACTAGTGTGTTTCTTTTAATGTGAATCTTGGTGGTGCTAGGAAGCGATTCTCTGAAAAGATTTACTTGGTCCAAAACCCCTCTTATTTTAGGTTTAAAACATCATGAACAAAGTAGTTCTCCTTTCCCCTCCCCAAGATCCTTCTTTTGAAATATAGTTGCCATTTTTATCAGCTTTGATCATTTGCTTTATATGATGGGTATTTATTTACTCAGAGGAGAAACATTTGCAGACATAACATTTTCACTTACTCATTAAAACTTTCCTCTCTGCCCCTAAACAAAGTATCTTTTGCATTTCTTGCTAAATGTAAATATTTAACAGAAGGAAAAACAGGGTCATGATTTACCTGGTTTTGTTTGAGAGACAGATGCTTACTTAAAAATTTGGGAAAGCAAAATGTTAAACCAGTTGTCCCTTTAGTATTTCCCTCTCTTTAGGGTGATGTTTTAGGCATGCTCTTGTCCTACACCGGGTCAGTTTGTACACGAGTGTGAGTTACAGCAGGAGTAGGTGCAGATAGTGTAATGCTTTCTGTTTTAGGCCTTTGTCCTGTGTGCCTTTTAAGACAGCTTGACACTTCCCATTGTGAGATGCTGTTTCCAGGTGCTTATAACTCTGCTAAACTTTGTAACTGTTTGGGATGAGAGCTTATTTTCCAGGAGTCTGTTTTAGGCAGTGTGTTCTGGGTGCTGTCAGCTGCTGTCTTCATTGTTCCCTGTCAGCAACTCTGAGAAAAATGCCATTTTCTTAATGTAAACTATTTTAAAATATGCTTTACGTTTTCTTTGAAGTGCTGGTGCTGTAGAGCAGTGGGGGGTGTTACTTTTGAAGAGTGAACACCTCGGTCATAGATGATTCCTCCTCTCCTTAGTCAATAATCTAAATGTGTTTGACCAAGTTCCAAACCTCTGAAAAAAAAAAAGCTGAAGATTGAATGTGGTGGGGAGGGACCTGTCTGATACTCTGTCTTAAGTCATATTTCATCTGGGAGTGAGGTGGGTAAGAGGCTGGGCTGGAGGAAAGAATTGTTGCAGGTTGGGCAAAGAGGAACTAGGCGCATGTATGCACAAGGCTGGGGTTTGGGTGCAAGAGCAACTGCACTAGATTAGATCAAGGTACACCTAGCCCAGTATCCTGACTCAGAGAGTGGTCAAAGCAGCTGTCGAGGAAAGTGTAAGGACAAGCCAAGAGTGTAATGATACTTCCAGAGTACTTGCTCAACCTCTTGACCTGTGTTACAGGAAGCCAGAGGCCAGATCTCTGCATTTAGTCATTGGATTTCTACCCTATAAACACTCACCGGAAGATTAAGGTTTGGCCTTGCAGGGAGGCACCACAAGGAGTCTGTCGTTTGTGCAGAGTGACAGGAGGAGCAGCAGGACTTGGAGGAGTGTGGGGTGGTGCACACGGGGCAGAAGCTGTTGGGTGTGGGGAAGGTGGCCACTGCAGGGCACGAGGGCCGAGCAGCGGCTCCGCTAGGCCTGAGGTGGGGCCAGACTCGCCTTTAGCCTGGTGTCAGCAGATAGCTGTGAAAGCTACTGGCCAGGCATCTGTCACTGGCCCGTATGGGGCGTTGCCTGCTGCTTATGGCGTCAATTAGGTAGTTCAAGTGATAGGGGCTTGTGAGCTGAACGTACAAGTTCATTTTGCTGGTGAATCCGATAAATGGTTAGTTGATACTGCTCGAATAGGCATTTTCCTCCTTTTAGCTTGCTTTACTAAAAAGCTAGGGAATTACAAGCCTTCTAGGCACTGAAGGAACATTCTGATGGCTGCTAAGTCTAGTGCTGATAACTGTGGAGCAGTGAAGATTGCCTCTGTAACCCTGCTTCGGCCCCTGTGTATGAGGGCATGAAGATGCCATCTGTTACTGTGTCGATACCAGGTGATTTTTTTCCCTGCAGGATCTGCTCTGTGTTTGGTACACAGGATGCATGGTGTACTCCACAAGCAATAGTGTGATGGTGAAGTCTGTGTATGTGGCATCTGGTCAAATTAAGGTTTCACTGACCTGATGTATCCTACCTTCCCTGGGCTGTACTTGGTCTCCCTATGTCTCTCCTACGTAGTTTAGTAGGTGTATCCATAAACAAGTGTGAATAGGTGTGGTGTAGGTTGTCACTTACAGTGTTAGGCTGTGAGGAAGCAGATGGTGTGGACTTGGTAGATTATCTTTTTCCTGGTATTTCTAGGAGAATTCACTGCAGTGCAGAAGTCATATCTCTCCATCACTGGGATAATTCCTGAGTAGGGAACTCCCTGTAGAAGCCATGGGGAATCTCAGGTGCCTTTTGTGTCCCAACATCCTTCCTCACAGAACTGTGGGGTTGGAGTGGGAAGCCATAGCTGGGACAGGGCAGTGCCCCACTCATGCTGCTTTGCTGCAGTTATCCAGAGGGTGTAAACCAGCACCTAAGTTAGTCCCTGGGCGTTGGGAGTTGCTGAGAGTCATTCATTAGGTGTCACAAGGGAAGTAGGTGTCTTACAGGCAGAAGGGAAAGGATCTAGCCTTGGGAAGCCTCTGCTTTTTGACAGGTAGTGTTTCTAGGTGTCTGGGCAGCAGCTGTGGGAGGAAAGATGCACATCCCGTATTTCCAGGCCTAGAGTTGTTTTTTTGGCCCTTGCCTCTCCCATTGTTTTCTGTTAGTGTGCAATTGAGGGAGGCTTATGATGTGATGTCTGATGAAATGTGGCTTGAGGAGGCTGGAGGCACAGCAGGCAGACCTGGGGAGGGGAGTTCATTGCTGCAGGCAGGGTAGGGAGTGAGGTGATGGTGGCACTGCAGGCAGGTGGTTATTAGGGGTGAGAGGGCTGTGTGCTGCTGGCAAAGGGCTGGAAGCCTGGCCTTTGGAGGGAGGCTTTGTCACTCTCTGGAGCAGACAGGGAGAAAGGAGGGACCCCTTCCATGTCTGAGATCTGATCCAGGCACTAGCATGCAGCTTGGCTGTGCTACAGAAATTCAGGCTTCTGTCCCACTGAAGATGATGCTTTCCTGTGCCTCCTGGGTGGCCATGTAAAAGGAAGGGAAAGCTGGGGCATCTGTGGGCAGCATGCTCCCTGCCTGAGGTCAGGATCTGACCCTGGGGCACTTGAACTGGTGCTCCACTTTGGGAAAGGGAAACCAGCAAGCAAAAACACATTCTACCCTAAAATAACGGGTTAAGTTGTTACGGGAATTATGCCAGCCTCCAAATCCCTTTGCCAAGCTGTGGGGATTACAGTTTCATTTTCCTGGGGGATTTCTCTCTTTTGTTCAGTGCCTTATTTTTCGCATGAATACTCAGTCCCTAGTCCTGCCACAGATCCACTAAGCCCGTGATCTGGACTGCATCAGAGTGGAAGGCAGGAGCGAGCCTCTGCAGCCTGGGAGCTGTAAATCGACCCCAGCCCCAGGATGAGGTGGCTATGCCTGTTGGAGAGACATTTGTCTGCCGAGGCAGAGTCATTTGGAAACTGGCAGCACACACCCCAGGGAGCCATCGGGCTGCCTCCTGGGGGGGTGTCACGCTTGCCACCAGCCTGGGGCAGGATGGAGCGTGCACTGATATTCTGTACAAGTACTGAGGTGGCCAGTAGACACAACTCTGTGAAATGCATTGTGGTGAAAGGAGGAGACCCAGTGTTCATATCTGTCATTGAATACTCTCTGGGATTTTATTTCTGAGGAGCAAAAATCATATTTCAGGTGAGGATGGAAGGGGTTTTTAATTTTTTTTTTTATTTTTTAATTTGGCTTTGTCCATTTCCCTTCTAAAGTGGGACACTAGGAGAGGCCTGTATTTCCTTAGTGGGACACTTGTGCAGAGCACAGTACTGGCAGAAATGTAACCTGTTCACTATGGAAAGTATTTGAGCAAATGTTTATTGCATGCTGCCACCAGAATGCTGCAGTTATCTTGTGCCAGCCGTGCACAACAGACTGCAGTGAGGAACAGGGAAACTGCTCTCGTTTGTTTATTTTATCTCCAACACCACGATGCCTCACGGCACTGGCAGGGCTGAGGTCCAAATCTCAACCCCGAGCAGTAGGTTTTTGCCTGTGGTAATTCTCCTGGGAGAAGAAGCAGCATCTGTATCTGCGTAGACAGCTGACTGCGTCTGCTCTGTGGCCCTGTGGGGAAACACGGGCTGTCTGGCTGTGTTTTCTCCTCCTGCCTTCCGAAGCAGGTCTTGTTTCCTTGTGGGTTTTGCTTGGCATCTCCGTAGCTTGTGCTTTCATCCCGAGTGCCCTGTTCTGTGTATCAGACCCTTCACCAAACAAAGCTGTGTGTGGAGCATCTGCAGCACACGTAGCCAGCGTGTCCCATTCCTTCCTGGAGACCCCTGTGTGCTTCCAAGGCTGCTCTGGCTGCTCCTGTGCTAAGCAGGGGCTCTTGCTGATTTGATGCATGCAGCTTTGAGAATCATTGGCGGGCTGCCTGGTTGCATGACTGATAGGAGGCTGGTGATGCGAGGGGCTGGTACTGGCCTAGGACTGGCAGACCCAGAGGTGCCATTCCTGTCTGTGATTTGGACTATCTGTGTGGTACGATCGTGGAAGAAAGAAGAGCTATAAAACCTCTGTCTTCAGATACGTGCTGCGTGCGTGTCTTGTCTGCTGGGTATTTAAAACATGATGCACTGTAGATAGTATGATGGAGAAGCAGGACAGCCTTATATTAGGAAGTGATTTGAATGTCTAGAAATGCTAACCCTGGATGAGCTTCGTGTGGTAACAGATCAGTCTCCATGCTTTCCCTTCAGAGAAGTGTAAATGTTGTTAGTTAGAAAAGCACAGGTTGTGTTTTCCCAAGAGTTATTTCGTTTGGTGACAGGTCCAGTGTTGGGACATAGTGAGAATGGTGTGTTCTTCCTTCATTCCCAGCCTCTTGGACTGTAGTCTTATTTTTTGCCTCCAGATCACTTAGGATGGCATCTCCCTTCCCTGCCACCTTTTCTCCTTCTCAACCTCGTCTGGTGTTCTCCAGCTCTGGTTCTGCTCTTTGGGTCCAAGCAGAATCTCAGTGATCCTTGCCGTGGCTCAGGAGTGCTGCTTACCCCATTGCAGATGCTTTTATGCTGAAACAGATGAGCTACTAGGGTCTGCCGGTTGTTTTCTGCTTTTGATGTCTTCATATAGGCACTTCAGGGGTTTTTAAAGCTTTGGAAATTGTTTGGGGTTTGTTTTTTTTCCCTGCTCAGACCGCTGTGTGCCCTCCTAACAGATGGATCAGTCTTGCTCTTTGTGGTGGAGGTTGTGACTGATCATAAGCCAGGCTCAGTGTTTGGTGCGAGTGTCCATATAAGCTAGGGAGTCCTCTTATGTTTGTGATTCAATCAACTTCACTGCAGCTTTTTGACTCATAGCTGCCTGAAATCTTGCCAGTGGAGCTGCAGCCTACTGGGAGCTCTGCACCCATGGGCTGCTCTCTAACGTGAGTTCACTCAGGCTTCTCAAATTGCTTTCTGTGATTCAGTGGGTCATGCATTGGAAACCACTGGCTTGCTGAGCTGAGTGACTTCTGCAGACTGGTCTCAGGTTCTTTGCTGTTACCAGTCTGGAAACTGGTTACTCCTTTCTTAGGAAGTGGGATTGAGTCAGTCTGCTTCTCTGAGGACAAAGGCATGGTCAGCTGCGGGGTTCCTGCTGTCCCAGCCCGCAAGAGCGGCTCCTGTGCAATGAGACTGATGTTGAGACGAGCCACACCTCAGCTCCCAAGTAAGAGTGACCTTTGGCAAGTCTGCATCAAAATAAATAGTGTGATTTTAGTTACTTGGCGTTTCCCTGGAGACAGCCCCTTAGGAACTCCAGCTGCCAGTTCCTGTGATGTTCGCTGGTTGATCATAAACCAAAGTAAGAAAATTCCTCTCTTCTCCACAAAACCATGAAATTTCACAGAAGTGTGGCCTGTGTAGCAGCGTGCCATGTTCCTGATGAGCTCTTTACATTGATGCTGAGAGGTAGTATCGGGACGATACTTTTCGCATATTATTTTGACCCTGTCTTGAACACAGATTAAATTTCCTTGGAAGATGGGAATCTTTGTCACAAATTGGTTTCTGTGGTGACCTCTTCTTGGTTTTGTGTAGGGGGATATGCTGCTGGGATGCATCTTTGCTCCCTTATGGTGACCCTTACCTAGTTTGGGACCCCTGAGTGGCTGTAGTCAGCTGTTGTACAACACAGCAGCCTGAAGGCTGTGCTGACTTACATCAGGGTCAGCTCCAGGGCAAACTGAATTTTTGGGAGACAGCTGGTTTCCAGAAATAAACCCTTTTTGAAATGACCTGTGACTAGGTACCAGATAAAATTTACCCTCTTTTTTTTTTTTTTTTTTTTTTTGCCTGGTTTAGCTTTTTGGGGTGGAAGCATTTCTGGCCTTGGAAGGAGGTTAGAGAGATTGTCCTGCCTTTAAATTCTGTTAATCTTTACATGAGTGTCTGTGACATGCTATAAAAAGCTAAGGCAAACACTGCTGTTGCACCAGTTAATGGATGTTCCCTTACATCCCGTTTGGAACAGTGATGTCCACTATTTTGGGTAGCAGAGAGACCATGGAAGACCTTGCACCTGTACTCTATAGTCAGGTCCTCTGTGTGTGGTTGTCTTTGGGTGCAGCAGGATGAAATGTAGTTGTATAAATGCCCATGGGTGGAGAACCCAGTGGTTGTGGGGATGGACCTTGGGCAGGCAGGGCGGTGGAAGCAGAACCTCTTGCATCCTCCCACAGGATGTGAGGGACCACGTGGTAGGTCAGGTACAACTCTCCAGCTCATGGCCCATCAACTGCTGTGATACTGGAGGCTGCAGCTGGAGACACTCCCACCACCAGGGCTGTGTGCTGAGGTGCAGGAGCAGGGCAGCATCCCTCAACCATCCTTACCTGGACCATCTTCACCTCATGCTGCATGTACCTGTCGCAGCCTCTTGGGCAACTGCAGATGGGACTGAGGGGCTGCATCCAATGGGAAGAGTAACAGAGAGAAGCAGCAGCTTCGCACAGCAGGCGCTGAAGACCTGCCCGACCTTGAGGCAGGGGTCAGACTCCAAGTGTGGGGCCCGACTTTGAGGTGGGGGTCAGACTCCAAGCGTGGGGCATGCATGGGGTGAGAGGTTGGCCCGTGCCCTCCTGGGGACTGCTGCGCATCGCTCCCCTGTTTGGGGCTCGACGCAGCAGGAGGTACCAGCAGGGTGTCCCTGACCATGTTGTCTCTGCCTGTCCCACCAGCTGCTCTTTGGAGAACAATTGCTGTTGAAGCAGCACCGTCTGCAGCAGAGCATGGAGCGCTGGCTGGTTTTTCAGCTGGGACTCACGTGAGCTGGCACCTTGTGAAGTCAGCAGTGTGTGGATAACTGTAGCAGTGAGGCAGCTGGGGGCTCGGGGGCACCTGCCCCTCTGCTCACGGTGGCGTGGCGTGAAGGGCATGAGGGACATGGCAAGGTGGAGGGGCAGTTTTCTGGCCACGTGTATGCTTGCTTCATCTTGGTACTTCAGGGTTATTTCGGAGAACAGGTCTCCTGGGCTGACATGTGCTCTGCAGGGGGACGAGGTGCCATTTTTCAGCTGTTGGGATATTATAGATGTGATTGACATTGGCTGAGACAGAAGAAACTCCTGCAAATGTTAGGAGCTGGGCTGGAAAAAGCCTCTGTGTTTTCACCAAAGAATTGCCCTGAAACAGTCTTTGCCTCTGTATGCTTGCAAGGAAGTAGATAATGGCTTGCTGAGAACAGTGTTGTGGAAATCAATGTGTTTATACTTGGGAAGAGGGAAGGACTTTTCACCAAGAACTTGTTGATTGATGCCCAGGAAGTGGGGGGAGAGGATCAGCTGATTTAGAGCCTGGCTTGTCTCCCTGCTCTGGTGGAACCTCCTACCTTCCTTTGGCCTGAGATACCAGGCAGGTCTTGGTGTCATGTGTGTGCTGAGGGAGTGACCTGTTCCAGTGACCGCCTGAGGTCAGCTGCGGCAAGAATTCAGGTTACGAGAGTCGGTAGGTCTAAATATGGACAGTCTGGAGTCTTTATAGCTGTAACACTTACACCATGTTTCAAAATTGAGAGATTTTGTTCTAATGCTTCTTTCTCAGGAGTCTGACGCTGTTTCTGCTGAAGTGTCATACTCTGTTTTGAAGATAAAGTGCATTTGGTACTTGTGCATTGTTGCTAAGCCAGTAGCACTAAATCACTGTTTGATTCAGTGTTCTCAAACCTAGCTTTAAATTTGAATTTTCCTAGAGTTGCTCTCTTTCTCATCCCAAGGTTACTAACCTTCCTTCAATTTGGAAAACATCCTAGAATTTAAATCAACTCCAGGACGTGATCCTGGGAACAGTACAATCCAAATGTATTCACAACAATGTACAGCTTAAGAAAATGATTATTTTCTCTTCGAAAAATAGGAAGAAATCATCCCAAATGGGAATATCTGCAGTCATGAGGCCTCTGGCTTCAGCTGGTGAAAAGCGGAGCTCTTCTAGTTTGCACTGGCTGAGATCCTACCCCCCAGGCTTTCAGTTGGACTGTTTTTTTTTTCAGTGTGTATTGATATAATTTATTGAAATTTTTATGTAGTCTTGACAGCCTTCAGTGTTTTTATTTTTTTCCCCTCTCCATGCAAACAGCGTATTGTCTTCAGTGAACTGTTTAAACAACTGTGGAAGTGTTTACTGTTTATCCTTTGGTTATTTATAGTAGTAAATAATACATAATCCTCCCTTCTTTTCACCTCTCTTCCCCTGCCCCGTACCAAGTTAGTTTACTGCCTGTGCGTTGCTGTGGCTGACGGTGTCCCCTGTGCCTGAGCAGTCTCACCTCTGTTGTGCTTCCCTTGCCAGTCCCGCAGCGTCGATAAGCAGCACGCCGTCATCAACTACGACCAGGAGAAAGATGAGCACTGGGTGAAGGATCTGGGGAGCTTAAACGGCGTAAGTACCAAACGTCACGGCCCTGGGAGGCACACACGGTGCCTGCTGAGTCTGCAGGAGCTTGTGGGCTTAATTTTACTGTTAGACCCTTTTGGGTCACTGCAGTTGTTGGCAGGAGTTAAGCCCAACACACACATGAGTATTTGTGAGGCCTGAGATGGAGGCTATGTAGCATCTCGTCTTCGAAGAAGAAAGCTTTGGGGAATATTGTATTTACTTTTCCCTTTCTTCTGGTGTCCTTGCAGAATGCTTCAGCACCCACAAAATCATAAAGCCTCTTGCAAAAGAGGAGGAAACAAATTCAGCCTCCTTTTGGGGATGTTAACACTACACTGGTGACGACTCTAGAGCAGCTGTTCAGCATGAGCAGGGATGACCTTTTGGCAATTCCATTGTCATTGCATGGAGTGATTTATGGGATGATGAGACATTTAATTTCTTTGGGGAGAAACTATTTAAGACCACCTTTTTTTTTTTTTTTTTTTTATAATAAAAATTGCTCTTCTGCCTGCCTTAAGCCTGGTTTGTACGAACACTGAGTGATAATGTGAGCCCGGAACAGAGCTGAATGTGTCTGAATTTTAACCCTTGCTCTGGTCTTGATTCATGCAGTGCTGTTAGGCAGCTCAGTGAGGGCTTTGTTTGCCCACCTGAATTCTGTGATATTTAAACACACCATCATAGTTAAAACTGTCCTGATGCCTCTAGTCTGGCTGTTTCTTCATACCAGCAGAGCTATGCTAGATTCACAGAATTATCTTCCCAATAGGGGTTTTACTGCAGCCATTTTTTTGGGGCATAGAAGCAAAAGCCCTCCACCGTTACAACCACAAGACAAACCCAGAAACTTGTACAAAACCAGCAGCTAAAGCAGACCTCAACTGTTCTGCCTCTTATGGCATCTTAAAACAGCAAGAATGAGTGTTAATCCTTCTCAGGCTCATAGCTGAAAGCATAGAGCCCTGCTGAAATGGGAATATGTCCAGTAACTGGTCTGGGCTCTAGCTGGATCTCTGCTTCAAAACCTGTGGTATTTAACTCATGGTGGCAAAACAGCAGCTGAAAACTGTGCTTGCAAGAGAGGGGAGGCTTGTACCAATAATTCTTTTCATACACATGTTAATCATAGACTTGCACTCAGAGGGCCAGTGCAGTAAAAGGGGTTATAGCAGTGCCTGTCTTCTGCAACTGGTCAAACACACTTCTGATGGAGAAGACTCTTGTGGCCTAGCTGATTGGTTGATTTTTTTTTTTTTTTTTTTAAATGAAAGAAACATGGGTCCCTTATTTTAAAATCTTTATAAAAACTTGTTTCCCCCTCTGAAACTGCAGGGATCACTTCAGAGTACCTTGATTTTAATTCAGTTTTCAGAATTTGCTTTTATTTCCTACTTGCTTTATGGCTAATAAAAAATGCATTATAAGGCTTTGTTGGATAACCTGTTTCATATTAACTGTCAAAATGTTTTGTATTTTTTTTTGTGCTGATGTTCAGCTGATTCTGCAGCCTCTATTAAGGGTCTTTTGGTTTTGAAGGTAGTGTTTCTATCTGGAATAAACAGTTTCCTTGTGTTATTTTGTTTGAAGTAACCATGGATGAATAAGTAAGACCATCAAAATGGGCTTTCTTGCAGACTTCTTCTTTGCAGAATATTCAGCAAATAATTATTCCTGTTCCAGATCTGATTGTTGTGGGATTTTAAAATATTTAAAAAAATTCATACAAATAGGAATTCCGTGCCTTTTAACCAGCTTCAGTGCTTTTATTCTAAAATTATAGGCCTCTTCCCCAGCTCTTCTATAAATTGCCAGGAAGCTGGGGGCTGTTGTCTGCTGAGGTTCTAATTTCCTGCTCCAGCATTTATTTTTCCCCTGTGGTTAATACTTGGTCTTATCATGGATGTTTGGCTTGGCTGAGGTGAGAAGGCAGAAGACTTTGTCTCAGTGGTGAGAGCATGTAAATTCAGTTT
Source organism: Merops nubicus (assembly GCF_000691845.1). Classification (NCBI taxonomy): domain Eukaryota; kingdom Metazoa; phylum Chordata; class Aves; order Coraciiformes; family Meropidae; genus Merops; species Merops nubicus. Next base: position 29,335 of record NW_008620028.1, on the reverse strand, counting down.
CTAGCATAATTTTGATTCATTAGAGTGTAGCTGCGTTTGTATTGAGGCTACAGAGACCCAGCAGTGGGCTCCCGGCCTGTGGGGCTGAGTGAATCCCACCTTGGGAGGCAGAGTGACTCCTGGTGTCTGTGACTGCCCTGGCTGTCCCCGAGGGCCAAATCCCCATCTTGTGCTTCTTCAGCTGAGCTCCTCATTCATTTTATTTGGCCCGAGCTATTAGAAAAGTACATGGCTTTATTTGTGAAAGATGTCTATGAGTGGTCGATTGGTTCCTCTGTTCTGTGAGAATTGTTCCTTAGGGGTCCCCTTGGAAAGCAAGCATCTGAGACATCAAGATGTTTGTTCACCGCATGAAGTACATTTCTTGCACCTTTATAGGGATAACTTAGTTTCTTTGGTCCTCAGTTAACTGCCTAGAGCATAGGAAAAATCAGTATGCGACTCTTCTGCCTGCTACTCTAAAATATGGTGTCTGGGACAGTGTGGCCACAGACATCATGGTGATGCCACTGCAAATGTTTGTTTTCCTGTGCATTTTCATTTCCCCCTTCCTCTGTGACAGGCTTTGCTTTCGAAATTGTAAGGCCTTGGGGCTGACACCAGTCTCATTTGACATCCAGCAGAAAGCTGATTCCCAGCTCAGTAATTAGAGTATGAGCTGCACCCTTTGCTGCTCTTGCTGGTTGTGAAGGGTGGAGGAGAACCGAGAACATCTGAAGTTCCTAACTTCAGGCACATCATTTACATGTTCACGGCGGGGACTAAAATTTCATTTGCAGTTGGTGGAAAGGTAAATCTCCCTAGAGGTCCCTTCAGAGCACCTCGCTTTGAAGCGTAATTGGGGTGCTCTAACTTGCCCATGGGAGCTGTTTGTTTGGTGTTGATTTTTCTAGGGAACTTAGCTCCTCACCTGGCCGACTTTGTGCTAGTGCACCCTGAATGTGTGTAGTGCCGTTGGCAGGTGGGCACGGGTGCCCTCCCTGATACCTTCAGTGAAAAATCATTCCCGTGCCTCTTTCCTGCAGACGTTCGTGAATGACGTGAGGATTCCTGACCAGAAGTACATCACCCTGAAGCTGAACGACGTCATTCGCTTCGGCTACGATATCCTTGGTGTCTGCAGAGGGACTGGGGCACGGCCTTTGCCTGCGATGTCCACGCCTTTGTTGCATGGACAGTTAACAGTCCTAATTGTGTCTAATGAGTGGGGGTGTTTATCTGGCCTCCTGGAGCCTTTGGATAGCTCATGAGCTTTTGTTTCTCCACCATGGACCTGATTTGGAGCATATTAATCTTGGTGCTTGCTACCTTTGTTGAAGTTCCAGTCAGGCCCTGCACTGCCAGTAGTGACTATGGAGGTGCCTCTTCAAGTCTCTTTCTAAGGAAGGGTTGCATTTTTTCTTTCCGTGTGGGTGGCAACTGTAGCTGGTACCAGCTGGGGAGCTAACATTTCATATGCTTCTGTGTAAACTAACATCTTCCTTTTTTTTTTTTTTCATCCAACTTTTGTGTTTTTGTTAATCATTTCACCCAAATGTTTGCTTTCAAATGGTTTTCAGGTCTTCAGCCTTAAACATTTAGCTTTGGGGCTCGTGGCCAGACCCCTAGTTCTGTATCAGCTGAAGTTTGTCTGTTCAGATTGCTTCTGGCACAAAATGCAAGAGTAAATCTCTTTTTAGCAATAGCAAATTCACCTCTCTTGAGGGAGGCTGGGCTGCAGTTACTGCTTTGTTTACAGAGTCACAAGTCCTGCTAGTGTCTGCAAAAATACCTTTGCCTTCATCCCTATCCTTTTTATCCTGAAGTGACATAGATGTCCAAATGTCCTTCTGAGCCTGCAGAGCAACACTGGTAAGTAGAGGCTCCTTTTGCTGCCTTCTCATGTCATCTCATACTTTTTTTTCACTTTTTTTAGTTGCTTCTGTCTGCCAAACTTTACCCAGTCAGACTGAATTTAGAAGTAGCAAGTGTTTTCTCCATGTTTCTTTTTTATTTTGCAGGGAAGTTTCAGTTAAAACAGTCCAAATGTTTCTGAGAATAAAGGGAAAGACTATGTTTTACTACTGGAAGATGGGGAAGTCTTTGGCTGGAAAACTCTTGTGCATCCTTGACTTCAAGGCCACATTCTTGTGACTTTTGCTGTCCCCATGACAATCAGTTTGTACTTGGCCATGTTGTAGCCCTGGAAACACTCCCAACCTTGCTGGAACCTAGAGAGCTGAAGCAGTGAGGAGAAGCTGATCCTCCCTGGTCTTCCAGGGATCTGGGTACCTCAGCCCTGAGCAGTGACAGTGCAGAAGCATTGCTGTTGCAACAGGGATGCTTAAACTGAAAGGGGGCAGATCAGCCTTCAGATCAGTATTTCAGCAGGGTGCAGCTGATGTGGGTTCAGGCATACAGGGGAGGAAAACCACTGAGTAGCTCCTTACTGAGCACTGCCCAGAAACAGAGCACTGTCTGGGATGGTGTGGAAAGGTGGCATCTCGGCGCACACGTGGTGAAGCCTCTTACAGTCCCGTAGACAACCTCAGCTCTGGCTTTTCTTGACTTCACAACTTTGCAAATGTTTTTTTTGATGGTCACGTGTCTCCTGGTCCCTGGATGTGTGGGGAAGCTTGCAGATTAGCTGTGAACTCCAGTGTAGCAAAGGCATAAGCCAGTGCAGAGTGTGGGTAGGTTTAAACGGCTGTGATACAGGTTTAAACTTTTTATAGAGAGCAATTCTGAGCACTGGGGAGCTGAGTTGTAGTGTTTAGTCCTGAGCCCTTACATGGATATTCATGTGAAATGAATGATTGTGTTTATGAATTGTAGAATTTATTGCCCTCAACAGGAAAACTTGTAAGAATGTAGGTTTTGGAGTAATCTTTTTACTTTGGCATAGTTGCTGCGGCTGTTACAATCTCTTCCTCTCCGTTGTCACTCTCTTTAGCTGTGCTTTCTGTGCATGCCACGTTCAGCTCAGTGAAGATGCAGCATCTCCTGAGGTCTCAGAGTTGGTTGTGTGCTGTTGCATAAGAGCGTTTGTCTCTTTTCCATTTACAGTTTCACTTGCAGACTGTGCAGCATTTCCCTGCTATGCCAGTATCACTTGGTTTATTTTTAGTCTAACATTTTCCATCTTTCCTTTTTCCTCTGCTTTGCTCTGTGCTGTGCTGATTGGTTTGTTCATGATGACATTGACAGATGCTTCCTTTTTTTCTAATTCTGTGTTGCTGAGGATTATTGCCTAGGCTCAACCATGTTGAACGCTTCCCTTCCTAAGAGGTCACAGCAGCTCATGACCTGATTTACTTTTCATCCAGGAAATTGCAGTGACTGAAAAGCCTTGTCAAGGCAAGAGAACATCATAGTCCCAGGCATCCCTACAGGGAGCAGAACTCTATGGGCCCTGTGTCCAGAGTGTGTGAGATTGTCCCATCTTGGCCAGGATACCATGGGGAGTCCCTGCAGCTTTGGGAAAAGGAGTGGCAGCTGAGTCAGGGCTCTGGCTGCTCGCTGGGTCCTGCATGGAGCTGCTGGTGCTCCCTGAAGCTTCTCCTGCCTGCTTCACTTGTCTGCTGCCCTTCAGTTGGCATGACCCTGGCCAGCAGACATGACTGAACGCTCTCTTGCAAAACATGCAAGACGAGAACCATGTTGGAATACAGTGCAATTAACTTTTAGTACTCTGCATATTTTAAGCTTCCCTAGTTTTATGATCTTGTTTTCTTTCCGTGACTAAATGCTAGATTTCTCTGTCCCTGAAATTCCGTTGCTATTTCCTTAATGACTTCTGTACATTCAAACATGTATGTCCTGGAACAAATTCAACACAAAGTCCCAGAAGAAGCATTAAAGGTAAGGGTGTCTAGGTGCAGGTGCATTTTCAAGAAGAAAGTTAAGTTCCTCAGTAATGGTCAAGCAGGCTGAAATGTTAAAATGCTCTGGACAGCAATGAAATGTTCCACAGTGTGAGGCTCTCCTTGGATTGTGACTCAATAAAAACTTTTGAGGAGAGATAGACTTCCCAGTTATCTCAGCTCTGATCTCTTACCCCTGTGCTAACATGTAGATGAAGTTATTTATGATTTCATGACTGCCAACAAAGAAGATTACTAAAGCTGTAATGTATTAAAGAATAGTCAGCACATTAGCTTGTGAGTGAAACGCAACAGAACTTGTCCCCTTCCAGAAGTGGAGCACAGATGCCTTTTTCTGAGCATGATGAATTAGATATATCAGCTCATTTTTGCCTTTGAGCTCCCAATTTCTACTCGCTGAGCAGCTCTCTTAAAAGTGAGGTGTTCTTTAAACAAATAAATCAGTAGCAGGTACAAAATATTCAAGCATCCTCTTATCTAAGGCAGAAAAATGACTCCCTCTAGGCAAGAGAGCTGTCATGTTCAGCTGAGAGGTTGGGCTTTCAGAGCCAGACATCACCTCTTGATTAGCAGATACTGGCTTCTTAGCCATGACTCCATCTTTAGGACTTGGAGAGGATCAGAAATGTGACAACTAGAACTGGGCAAAAGATTCAATGAACTTACTTGGGGGTAATCTGGATGTGTACACCCTTTTATTAATTTACTTATAATACACCCACTTTTAAATAGCTCATTTACTGTGTTCATGTGGAGCCTGTTTTAAGGCAGAATCAGTATCCTAGCTGGAGAGAGGGTTTGGAGACAAATAATTAAAATATGCTTTAATTGCCTTTGCTGAAAACCTGAGATAATGAAGATGAGCACACAGAAAGAATTTATACTGTTGCTTTAAGAACAAAGTGGATTTCAGGATTTGACTCCTGAATGGAAAATGGCCTAAGTTTTGATCCTTCTCAGTTTATTCTTTAAAGGGTTTCCTAATTAGCTGTTTTGCAGAGCTAAGTCACAGTGACCTTCTCATGGACTAGAACTGTCAATGTTTCCCAGACGGGGTATTTGAAAGCCTCTGAGGTGGTATTTCTGCTCTTCTGCAGCCTCCACTCAGGTGCACACCACTTTTTGTGGTGGAACATGGCTAAAGTGTTTGCTATTGCAGGACCCTCTGCAGGAAGGGGTGTTTTATCTTTTCCATGGGCTAGCTCACAGGTCCCACGGGCACCCTGCAACTGATGCTTGTGTCTCTGCAGCATGAGAAGTACACCAGCCAACTTCAGATGAATTACAAAGGCACGGGAATGAAGAGGGCGGAGCAGCCCATGGAGCACAGTGTCTACACCGAGTCCCCGCAAGCCAAGCTGGAGAAAGGAGAGAGGAAAGCAGTTACAGGTACTTGCCCAGGAACCGGTTCGTCAAGATTCAGAACAAAGTGCAGTTTGAGCCCTGCGCTGGGTCGTGATTCTGACGGTACAGTGTTGTGGGTTGTGCCTAGGAGCAGTTCCAGAAGGGTCCTCTTTCTAAACCTCTGAGTATTCCAGAGTCTTATTTTTTGGAGATTCAGCCTCCAAAGAAAATCAGCTGGTGTGATGGTTCAGGCTTGCCTTGGCTCTGTGTGTGTGCTGGAGAACCTGTGGGCTGAGCAGGTTTGGTAAGTTCTTTGGCACCTGTCTGGTCTATTTTTAATTTCCTAATCGTGAGCTGCTGTTTGAACAGAGATGGTGACTCAGAATAGAAAATGTATGGCTGCTGTGGCGTGATGCTGGCAGGCAGGCGGAGGAGCAACAAGCCATCTCTTTCAAAAAAGCCCTGTATGGTCTTTAATGGCTGTATTTCCAAATGTGCCAGTATGTGGGATTGAAACTGACTGCCACACTGGGAGACATTTGCTTCGCATTTGCTCTTCCCCACCTGCAAGCAGTTTCCATTTGAAAATTTCCATCTGTTCTCCGTTTCTTTACCTGATTCTGGCTTCCTTTAAAGACTCTCTGCCAAACTCGCTTCCTCCCTGTTCCCTGTCACTGTGGGCCGAGACCTCCCTGGCAGTCTTGTCTCACCCAACTTCTACCACCTGTACATACTGCCCTGGCAGATCTCTCCCCTGTTCTGCTCAGCTATCCATTGGTGTCCTTCTCAATCTTGATGGTGCACTGGAGGAATAAATATGGCTTTAAAGCAATCCCAGTGATGACTTGTGGCACCAGTGGCAGCGATGGTCTTGTGGCACCAGGATGGCAGAGCGATTGGAAAGCTTTAGGGTTAGCAAAGAGACTGCCCACTGCTTCTGTCAGAGGAAGAAGCAGGGAGGTGAATGGATGGGCAGGTGAGGGAGTGAGACAGCAGCTTGGGCTAGGTGATCTAGAGGGAGATACAGCAGCTTTCTAGAAAAGTGTAAAACTTTGGTTAAATCCATTAAGGCTTCATGATAATTGGAGTGGGCTGGCTGACCTTAATCTCCCATGTATTGTCTTTATTAAAATCCCTCTAAGCTGACATAGTGTGCTCAGCCAGTGTAATTTTTCTGCCTGGTCTTGTTGCGTCCAGCTGTGTGTGGAAGCACACACACCCATGTGCCCAAAACACTTTCTTTGTGTCGCTTTAGCTGTGGCTGGGTGTCACCCTCCCCCATGGATGGTGCTGACTCTGCCTCCCAAGCGTGCAGTTAAAGGGATGAAGTTGGTGATGATTAACCATGGCACCGTGGAGGGTGAGAAGAGGTGATCCTCACTGTGGGGAGAGCTCTCCAGCTGCCTTTCCAGGGCCATGGGGTTCGTGAAGAACATTGCCAGTAACTAGACCAGTTTGCCAGTAACTGGAACCAGTTTGCATTTGCTGCTGCCTGGCTGCATGAATGCTCTCATTTTTATTCTTGCTACCTTCCAAAATACTCACTAGTTGGTTTTAACCTACATAGCGTAAGCGGTTGATATTTGGAACACCTTCAAAGTCAGGACGTTGAGTGACTCTTCAGCAAGGTGACCCATTTCTCTAGCCTGTGGTTTGCAGAGCTGCATCATCCTTAGCGGGCACAAACCATAGGTCTAAGTCAAAAAGGGCTGTGAGTATTTTTTGGTGGCCAGTGCTGAAGTATGTCCTATGCAGTGGGGCGGGTGGATAGAAGAAATCTGAAGTGCTGCTAACCCCACTGAGAGATGGAGGAATTAATGTCTTTTTGTTGGAAATATTTTGCTGGATCAGACTGAAGTGTGTGGAAGGAAGAGAGGAGGGAGTCTGAGCATTAAATTAGCACCTCACTCTCCAAAAAGCATCTCTGTCACGTGAGCAGAATGATCAGTGGGTTCCTTTTTCATCTGTGATGTGATTGGTTCACCTTGCCTTCAGCTGCACACATGCTCTGTTTTGCCTTGGTTGCTCTCAAGAGTGGCAGCAATTTAAAACGTTTAGTGGAAAGAAGAGTATAGTGTTCTTACGGGGAGTGGGCTTGCTTGCTGGCAGCAGAAAGAGGCTGTGAGGAAGGAGCTGTTTTGCTAAGCCTGTAAGTATTTAGGAATTTGCATTGACTAATTAAAGCAAGGTCTGGGGTGACAAAAGCCTTTAGAAGAATCGCTTCCCAGGGCCCGGTGGAAGAGAGGCAGAGGGAATGCAAGCTTTCAGGGAAGAGGTTTAACAAAACAGTGTGAACAATTAGAGCTGCTTAGAAATGGGAGGAGGTGAGGGGCTGAGAGAGATCCAGCCGACTGACTGAGAAATAGCCATTTAGCCTTTATGCTGTTGAACTTGCAGCTTTTGGGCACATGTTGCCTGTAAGCAGAAAATCATCGGTCTTTGTGAAATGTTTGAGGCAAGGAGCCTGGCAAGCCCTGTGGGTTGGATGTGGATACGAATAAGAATAGTGCCCACAGTTCTGCTGGTTAGTGCTAAAAAGAGCCATCAGTTCCTGTTGAAAGCCTTAAAGCATTAGGGGGCCAGGTACAGCCTTGAACTGAGCAGATTTTAGGACTGTCACAATCCCCATCTGTTGCTACCTGAGTGGAGGTACTGGATGAGATAAGCTACTTTGTGGTCTTCTGTTCTCAACATATAATTAATCCTCAGGCTGATCTTAATTTTTTTAATCTTTTTTTTTTTTTTTTTTAAAGGCCTTATAGTGCTGGTGGACTAGATTGTGCCAAATCTGATGACTATCTTCTGAATAACTGCTGCAGGCCTGAGTTCCCAGGGGTGGGGGCTGCCCACAGCATCCAGCTGAAATGGGCATCACCATCTGCAGGAACAGGACTTGAGGTTCTCCAGGGGTCAGTGAAATAGGCTTGCTTTCCAGGTTAGCATCCAGGTCATTAGGGAGTCCTTTCAACAGAGTGGCCAGCTTGAAAGTCTTGTTGGTGTCTGGGGCTGAGGTCAACAGGCAGCATGGACAGAGGCAGTGGGAGTAGTGCCCATTTGTGGTTTCCATGGTCTTTGGCTGCTTCCCCCATGAGATCATGGTAATAGCTATTTAGACGCACAGCTCTACCCTAGCCTTTAATTGAGGCGAGTGGTGGTGATGTATCTGCTTTTCATCTGAGCTAGGGTGGTGGTACCTGCAGCATGCTAAAGGTTTGACCATGTAATTGATACAAATAAATTTATGATTATCAGCCTGATTTGAAAGCTTCTGGGATCTGTGTATCTTCACAGCAGAAACAAAAGACTGGGGCTTAGGTTTGCCATACACGTGTGAGATAAATACTGCAGCAAGGAGTCGGAAGGTTGCTTTATGGTTATTGCTACTGGGTCTGAATTCTCTCTGATGAAAAGGAGTTAAAAAGCAGAGATGTAAAGAGTTAATTCTAAAATGTTACAGTTAGATCATCTTTTTTCCTAAGGCCACTGCCGTGAGAAACCTACTCTGCAGCTTCTGAAGATGGACGTTACTGTTATTAATAATGGATCAAAAATGGTTTGACTTAAAGCAAGCTGGATTTCTCATGCTTTTGTTATGACCTGCTGTAGACAGCTTCAAAGCTGTGTTTGCTTCTGTCAGCAAAGAAATGTGCTGTTGCTGTCTGTGTCTCTTGGGATGGTTTGAAGCTTTGTGAGGACCTGGGCAAAGCACAGCCCCTCTCCTGACCGCTGGGGACACCTTCAAGGGAAATCAGGCCCCTCTGCAGAAGGAGCTGAGTGCTTGTCATGCCAGCTCTTCTGCCCACTTGCTGATAGAAAGCAGCATTAACACAGGCTTTCTCCTTGCCCTTTCATCAGCTGGCCTGTATTTTTGGTCCTGCCCCTATGTTTCTGTGTGATTCACTTCTCCATAAATACAGCCTTGTATTGACACATCTCATGTTCTCTTGTTGTGGTGCCTCTCCTTCGTGTAATCAATAGTTCTGTATTAACTTAACAGGCTTCATTCTTGCCAGATTTGTTAAACAAACAAACCTCTCTTGCTCTTCACTAAAACAGCCTTCACTTTTTTCTTTTGAGTGACTGCCCTGAAGACTGAAATCCAGGAGCAGGACACGTGTATGTCAGTGTTCTTCTCCATATTACACTGTCACCAGTACCTCTGTACTTACCTGTCTGAATGCTTGTGCTGACCTCAATTCAGTTATCTAAAAGGATGGGTTTTGGGCTGTCTGCCTGAGTTGATGAGCCAAGAAATATGTCTAAATGACTTTGTACCATCTGGGTAGCCTGGCATGGAGTGGAGAGAGGTGGTAACGAGCTGCCATCAATTGGAGGAAGTCTTATGTCTTTAAAATGACTGAGTAGCTACTTTGCATTGGTGTTCCTTGCCTCACCACTGACTCAGGCTAACCCAGAGTCTCTCTTCTCTTGCAAGAGCTTCCATCTTGCACTGAACTATAACAGACAGGCAATGGTGTCTGTGTCTTGGGGCACAGGCAGACATGCTGCTCTGGATGCTGCAGGTCCAGGTTGAGGTCACTACCCAAAATGCATCCCAGCTGGTGAAGAGAAAAGCCCCCTGGCACAACTGCATATGTGGTGGCTTCCTGGCCCACTTCCGTCACAGACATCTGGTCTAGCTGCCTTCCTATAATGCTTCCCCCCTCTGCTTTTTATACAATATTGTTGTGTTAGAGCTGGAGCAGGGAGAGGTGTCAGGTTTGTTTTGCTGGCAAATCAGAAGGAACAGAAGCTTCTGACATGAGCAGGGCAGAAAAATGATGTAGCTCCTCTTCTGAAGTCAGGGAAATTTTACTCTGGCTCAGGATCTGGCCACTTTCAGCAGTAGCTGAGGATGAGGGTGTCTGTGTCACTTGATAATGTTATTCAAAATGCAAATTAATGTGAAGGCTTAGTGGAAACATTAATTGCTCTTAAAATATTGAAAAGGTCCCCAAATAGCAAGCTACTGACTCCTCAGCTTTCCATCTGTGCTTTTTGCAGTCTTTGAAATGAAGTTCCAGTTTATTGTGGAGGCTGGGAGAGGGAAGGAATGAAAAAACCCACAGGAGAGCACAGCTGTGTTGCACAGGCTGTGACAGGACGTTGCAGGTGGAGCCACGTGAGCTCTGTGTCGTGGGGCAGGAAGGACCTTCTGCTGCCACCCCAGTGGCCCCAGGACTGTGCACTCTGGCCAACCTGATGCACTCTCTGTAGGTGCTCCTTGATGTGCCATGGGGTTTTGACTGTGCTAGCCCTTGTCAGAGAGGGAATCTGGGGAATTTCCAAGCACCTATTAGGGCTCTTCAGGGTAGGGAGGGAAATTTGAGAAGATGGAGGAGCTGGCTCATTATTCTTTACAAATTAAATCTTTCTATGAAATCTCTTGTTTTTCCTTCAGCTTTCCTTGCAGTCCCGAAGTTGCCCGTCAGCAGAAAAAGTCTAACAAAGGCTGACTTGCTCCCCTAGATGCCTTTTCCCTGTAGTAGTAAAGCTTCTGGGGAACAAAGGCAGTATCTTCTCTGTTTAGTATGCAGATAGGACAGGATTCTTGGGGCTAGAGCAGCTTCTGGGGAAAAGTCTGTCCTGTAGGATGGGTGCGAGCTCTCCTAGCGCACTTCGGCCCCTTTGGAAACAAGTTTTTCTTGGAACAGGTAACTAGAATCTAGTCTAGGGGGCCTGTGGGATCCTTTGAGGGGGTGGGATGTGCTGGAGAGATGAGCTGTAACGAGGCAGCTCCTTGCAAGGTGCAAGCAGTAACAGAGCCAATGCCATGCTTGGGAAAGATGCTGCTTGTCCAGGAACTGAGGGCAAGATGGTCTTTGCATTTCTTCTTTAGGGCAGTAGTGTAGGGTAGTATGCTCAGGATTTATTCCAACAACAATTTAAACCACTGATGAACTTTCATAATGGATTGTATTAATTTGAGACAAATATCCAAAATCTCTTTTCTTCTGAGTTGAGCCCTCTGCTCTGCACCCTTGACCTTGAGGCATGAGTTACCCCAGACCTAGCTGGCTGTCATTGGTGGATTTGTCCATCACCTCAAAGAAATATTGATGGAATTGTCCATCACCTCAAAGTGTTTGTCTCCTGGCCCTGACTGCCTCTTGGCCATCAAGCCTAAGATCAACACTGCAGTTCAGAGGATGATAATCCTTTGCAGTGTGTGCCCCAAAGAAGTGCCTGACATTGGCAGAGCAAGTCTCTGCAGTGTGGCGGGTTCTAGTGGGCAAGTCATGGCATGAGGAGAGGGTGGTAGGTTTCTGACAGGCTGTGTGACAGAAGGTCTCATCCTAGCAGAGGCCAAACCCAACATTTGGGTGCCTCTATTCATTGACAAGCTTGTGAATAGTTTGTTGTGTTTTTTTTTTTCTTCCCCCTCTCCCTTGAGTGGTTTATCCATCCTCAGTTATGAAACATATTGCTTGGCAATTCCAATTTATTCATGGTGAGAAATACTTCCTCCTTTGAACTTTGAAAGGCCGCCCACATAATGGCAACATGTTTTCTCTTCCACACACCAGGCAGAAAGGGGACTAATACTTTCAGCCTCTTCTGATGCTGTGTGAAGGGAGGCAGCATGGTTAATTTTGAAACACAGAGATGATCTCTTGAAAAGGACCTGTGGGCTGTATCTGTAAAGCAAAATTTTTTGCCTGTGGACGGTCACTGTGCGAGCTTATATCTGGAACAATTCTAGAAAAAAAACATCTGAAGTAGTGGCCGTTGGGTCTGTGGAGCTTTAGGAACAGCCTAAATCAGCCTTCGTTTTATCTTTTCCTTATTTAATTCCCCTTCCTCTCCAAACTTCCCTTGTGCTAATGACCACTTTCTGTCATACCCCTATTAAAGCAGGGAATGCAAAAGCTGCAGGGTTGTTTGAGGGCTGCTTCAGACAGGGAAGTGTGTGGGTTTAAAGCCACGAGCCAAGCAGCAGCTGGCAGTAGAAGCCTGGCTGTGGCTCTGTGGCTAGAGCCAGGATTTAAGACATGGCCAGTAAAGCATCTGCTGATGGCTGTTACCAGTAGAAGCAGAAGCAGCAAAGCTGGAGTTTAACCTCATCCCCTGACCTATCCTTGTGTTAGCATCACCTCTAGTTGAAAGAACAAAAGCTACTTTATTTGCTTCTCTTACACTATTATAAAAACATAATAATAACTACACCACAGGTAAATTGAGGTATTCTTTTTATTTGTTGCATAAACAGCAGCAGCCCAAGGCATCTGCCAAAACACAATCTTGTTTTGTGGTAGACAAACCAAGAAGCAGTGGATCAGCTCCTTTGGGTTCCTGTTGTTGCTGTGAAGCTCTGATCACTGAGCGCTCCCTGAGCAGAGAAAATGTTAGAAGCTTTGCTCTTCTAGGGGATCTTTCTCCATGAGAACAACCACTGTCCTGCAGTTCTCTGGAATCCACTTGGTTTACTTTAAGTTCTAGAGAGAAAGAGTTTACTTCTTTATGTATATGTAAGGAGATAGTTTTAATATTTTCCCTAAATTTGTAATGCTTCAAGAATTTCCTGTTGTGGGATATGTTTCACTTAGAGTGGGGGTAGTGAATAGTTGGGAAAAAATCACCGGCCTCAAAACATTGGAGGGCATGGTGGGGCAAGAAAGGGCAGAGCTGAAGTCTTCCCAGGTAGGGTCATGAAAAAGGTCTGATTTTCACCTGAATCGCAGACAATTTTGTGGTTAGTATTCTGTAGTCTGTCCTGCCAAAAAATCTCTCACTTCCTGTGAATAATGACGCTAGAAAGGGAGAAAAGCCAGTAACTGGGAAACACAGCTATGAAAGAGAGTGAAGGGAGGTGGAGTCAGCATCTTGCAGCAGAACGGAAAAAAGAGGGGGGGAAAAAAAAGCCTGAGCATATGCATTATTGTTGTGTATAATTTGATGTTGTTATAACTGCAACATGACAGGTACACGATCTCATTTGACCCTGCTGGTTTTCCCTTTTTGACACGTGGTTGGTTTCTGTGAACTTGGTAAATTGGTATTTTCTGTGTGAAAGTGTTTGCTTATTCTCTTCCTAGAAACCAACACCTACCGCACCCCTCTTTATGGGCAGCCCTCCTGGTGGGGGGAAGATGATGCAAATAACAAGGAGGACAGAAGGCAAGAGGAACATTACTCAGGTAATGGAAGTGATTTGGGGAGGTGCCCAGGACAAAAGTTCTGCATGCTTTTGCCTTTTACTGTGTGAAACTGTCCTGATTCAAGGCTTTAATTACCACTTTTCTTTGTGCTCCTGTTTGCACGTTCCCATATGTAGATTGCTGCTGCTGAAACCACAATAAGGGAAACTTAGTATGTTCCCCTAAAATTCTTGAACTTCAGAAACAACGGTTGTGGAATAATTTAGTGTAGATGGGAAAGGCCTCACAGAGCTTGCTTGAGACCTAGTTATGCAGCAGTGCTGTGTCTGTAATTGTATGCAGCCCATCTGAATAAACCATCCACTGTCTCCCAGGACTTTGCTATCTCAAAGGCACTTTAAGAGCTGATGCATTGTCTGGGTTTGATTCATGTGGAAGGAGTCCTGTTTCTCACCTCATTGTGCTTAGAAGCCATGCAGGCTTCCCACTCCTGTTGTGAATCTGCATGCATGGAAGATGCATCTTTTTTCACTGGTGCACAAAACCTGATGTTTCTATCAAGCATATGCTTTGCTGCATAAAGACATATTTCATTTCAGTGCACATGCAGCATATCTGCTGTCGAGCAGAGAGGGGTTGTGATTAGCACCCTTCCCAAGGAGATGAGTAAGTGACCCTCTAGCCAGGAAGTTTGGGTACTATGGAAAAAATGTGTTTTTATGCTTGATGATGTTACAGAATTGGGTGTTGGTCCAGGAAAACTGTGCCTGTGACTAGCTTTGCACACTCAAGCTTTTCCTTTGAACTGTGGAAGGTTGAGTAGGTGTGCATGTGAATTCGTTCAGCAACATACAGAAACCTTAAATGCCACCAGCCACGCAGGTCTGTCAAAACCTACAACTGTGCATGTGTGTTTGTGTGCTCAGCTTGCTCTTTGGGGAGCAATTGAATTAAAGACAAAGTGAATGGAACAAATGTTGGTCAGACTGTAGCAGTACTGTAAGCACCAGTTTCAGCTGATGAGGCCGGAGTAGGAAGCAGTCTAAACCAGAACTTGTGTTTTTCCCTTAATCCATTTCAGCTCATGTTTGTGAATTTAAGGTTTTCTAACTTTTTTTCTTTGTCCCCTTTTGTAGAAAGATCAAAAGAGATAACCCAACATGAAGAAGAACTGAATGGTAATATTTCTACTTATAGAGATGCCCAAGAACAGTCTGTGTTTGCCTTTCGGAGAGAGCCAAGTTACTTTGAGATTCCAACTAAAGAATTTCAGCAGCCATCAAAATCTCCAGAAACACAGGTCCATGAGATCCCAACAAAGGATGTTGATGCTGTTGTAGCCCCCGTTGTGCAGAGTCATGCCTCTTTCACCATTGAATTTGATGATGGTACCCCCGGTAAAATAAAAATAAAAGACCATGTAACCAAATTTTCACTCAGACAGAGAAGACCATACAATAAGGAACCAGCTCATACAGAAGTGATGTCAGCGGAGAGCAAAGTGGCTGACTGGCTTGTCCAGAATGACCCAAGCTTGATGAGGCGACAGTCTCCAGGAGATGATGTGTACAGTACAAAGAGTGACCTGCCAGTTCATGTGAGAACCCTTAAAGGTGAGTGAATGTCCTCTCAAGTGGACATGGTTCTCTGCTGGGCATGCAAATGCAGTGTAATAAAGGGGGGAAACCCCTTCTCCTGTCAAGGAGGTCTGGACTTCATTATCTCTGCTGCAAATTTGCAAGATGAAGAATATTTCTTTAATGACTCTTAATGGTTTGGCTAGCAGGCTCTTCACCTGGCCCTGAAGTCATGTGTGATGCTGGCCTGGGGACACTCGAATCTGGTTGCTCTACATTTATAACACCAGCTCAGCATTAACAGTGATTGGAAAAGGATTTTTGATTTTTAAATGTATAAAATAATTTTCAAGTGTACAGGTAGGCTGGTAAGCACAGATATTTCAGTGGATTTTCTTCTCTTGGCTTCTCCTATCTGAAGGAATGACTTTTCTTTTTAGCTGTAGTCCAGAAGAGGCTAAGTGTTATCATCCTGATGGCTGTAGTGACCAGAGCCCTTGGTTGGATGACCAAAGGTCCTGACACAGAGACTGGCAATAGAGTTGAGATAGATGTGATCAACAGTGGAGGAGATTGGTGTGCTGGTAGAATAAGGTTTCTTCTCTTAAGCTAAAGCTTCTTTGAAATCCTGTTCTATTCAAAAACTTTAGGTTTCATGGACTTGTATTCTGTTAAGTGTGTCACTCTGAGGAATTCTTTGGGGATTTTCAAAGGTCTGAAGTGCAGTTTGGAGCCCAGTTCTTAGTGCAGCTGGTGGGTCTCACGTGATTCTCTTGCGACTTTGAATATATTTTATAAGATTTGGGCCTGCTTGGATGTCTCTCTTGGGCCGTGCACTGAACAGCTAGTGGGAGATGACATGTTCCTGCATTCTCACTGCCTTATAGGCCTTTGGAAAAGCTTCATTTTTAACTGCAATTTGAACTGATTAGGACATACTGAAGGTTAGCAGACCTACTTAGTAACAGTTGGACTCTATGATCTTAAAGGTCTTTTCCAACCTAAACAATTCTGACTTGTGCTTGAGGTCCTTCTTAATTGAAAGCAATGCATTGGTTTTCCTTAAAAGAGTATATGCTTGGTCCTTGTTGGAATAAACCTCCTTGTAATATGAATAGTTTTACCTATTACACCTCCACCTGGACATTTTGTGTAGAGACTTTTTGAGAAGCTGCTATGGTCACAAAGGTGTCACAGATTCAGCCCTGGGGCTTGGCATGGCTTGGGAATGGAATTGGTTTGTTCTCATGGCTTGTTTCTAGCCCTTCCCAATAAGGGACAGTGTTGAGGTACCCTGCCTGATTGTTTAGGCTCTTATTTTCAGTATGCCTGATAGAAGCATTTGGGGGTTGGGTTGTTTTGGTTTTGTTTGGGTTTGGTTTTTTGTTTTGTTATTGTCATACTGGATTTTGTTGACTTGCTGGAGAACACCTTCAGGGATAGAAATGTGATTCAGTAGTTTTGCCCTTTCCTCTTGGAGAAAACTAGGAAGTTAGGCAGCTGCTGCTCATCCCCAGATTCTCCTGAGCAATGCACACCATTACTGGACTGACTGCACTTGCCTCTTTACAGTCCATAATGCCTGGAAAGAAACTGAGGTAATTTGATGCATAATTTGCATATCAAGATATCAACTTGTTGGACATTTGATTAAAACATACAGTGTCGGTGGCCTGAGGAGTTTATCCACCTCTGCTGTGGCAGAGGGCAGGGTGTCATTCGTCTGCAATAGCTGTGTAACATGTTCTTCTGGAAGGGCTAATTTTGAAGATGTCTTGGAGGCTACTGCTGGCTGCCTACCAGGTTTGGGCCCTCAGGATCAGGGATGCCCACTGTGAGGGATCGTTTGTAAGATGTGCTCATTTGCAGGAGCAATGTGCTGAATGTAAAGCCTGGTATCAAAACTAGGGACTTCAGGTCTTAGCAGCTTGTGGGGATGTGCGTAGTGTTCTGCTGGGCACGGTTGGTGTTTGTCCTTCTGTCCTCACTGTTTTGCATTCAGCAGAGTTCTTATCCAAGACCCTTTAATTTAAGAACTTTTCCTTCCATGGATGAAGCTTATTGGCCCTTGGGGCATAATGCAAAGTTTACTGGCTTCCTTCACAAGAGTGTTAGGAAACTCTTCAGAGGACGGACTCCTGAGCTGAATGGATCTTGTATTAAATTGTAATCTTTCACAGCTAACTTGAGATAATAAATGGTCTTCACCCATGTGTCTGGAGAACTTGCAAAGTAGGTTTAAGCAGTTTTCCTTTCAAACACGTGGTATTTTAGCCAGTGTATCTTGCTGCATATTACAGTCTAGCGCGCAGAGACCTCTTTCCCCGTTCTCCCGATGACAGGTTCCTGGTCGTTGACTGAATCGTGTTCTGTGCCTTCACACCAGTTTCCTTCTCCAAAAAAAGGTTTGTTTTTTTGTTTGTTTTACTTTTGTTTTACTTCAAGTTTCCTTCTGAGAGTCCTGAACTAAGTTGCTGAGGGGCAGGCATCACTGATGTATAGTGAAGGTTGTAAAAGTGGTTGTTGCTAATGCAAGTGAAAATGATTATAAACTTACTTTACACTTAGTGAATTCTAAGTAAGGATTTAACCTTTGCTTAGCTGGTGATAGGATGGTGTAACTCATGGGGGGGATTCTTAAATCCTCAGGAAAATTAAAGAATCCTGCACATTCACTTTCCCATTAGCCTCTGGTTTATTTCCCCTCTGTTGATGGGACTAATGTGGGTGCTCAGAGATGCATGCACTCGTAACCCACTAAGCTGGTCTTTCATCGTGGGGATTGGGTTTCATGGGGTGCAGCGTGCAGGGTTTATTTACTGATCCTGCAGAGAGTTTTCTGCTCTCTAACAGAACGTAGTGAGGTGATCTTGGACTACAGTAATTGGGCAGAACGGCAAAATAATGTCATTATTTTTATTTAAATAGAAAAAAAGCAAGAAACAAAACATGAAGTATCTGAACCAATCAGCATTACAAAATCAGAAATGATTTCTGGAATTGTTTTTTAATAGCTTGGTAGCCAACCAGTTGTGAAAAGTGGGGTCAGGAGACAACTGCCTTCTGTTTTATTTCCTCTGACAGGGTGCAATCCCTGTACCACAGCAGATGTCTTTGGAGTTGTTTAACCCGTAGGATTTTTTTTCTTTTAACTGAAATAGTAAATTTCAACCGGGAGGTAATGACGGGGCCACGGCAACCGGGGACACCAAAGTCAAATGCACATACCTTGTTTGCAGGCAACAGGCACGAGGACGGGACGCAGAGCGACTCGGAAGACCCCGTGGCGCCCAAGGCGGAGAAGGAGCCGCCGGCGGGGGGCGGCGAGCGTGCGACGGAGCAAGCCCGGCTGCAGCGGCAGATGAGGCGCGATCCCCACGAGATGCTGCACAGCAAGCAGGCCTTCGTCATCGAGTTCTTCGAGGACACGCCGCGGAAGAAGCGGTCGCAGTCCTTCACCCACAGCGCTCACTCCTCCCAGAGTGACGCCGACCCAGGGCCGAAGAGCAAGGTGGAGAAGCGCAAGAACGCGCTGCCGGCGGAGAAGCCGGGAGGTGCGGTGCCGCCACCCCACCTCGGGACCCCGGCGGGCAAACCCAGCAACAGCTCCTCCGGGACCCAAAGAACGAGCTCCTTCAAGAGGGAGAAGACGGAGGATCGGATCAGCTCCTCGTCCTCCTCCGCCTCCAGAGCATCGGCCAAAACTTACGGGAGCGTTGGCAGGAAATCTAAAATGGCTCAGGAGTTCATGGCCGAGTACTTGCGGGAAGCTGCTCAGTCGGGGAAGCCGAGTGCTGAGAAACCGGCCCCTCTGCCCATGCCGGTAGCTCCACGTGTGGTTATATCGTCAGAACCAGAGGCTGCCTCTGCTCCACCTCCAGAGGTGAAGTCATCCCAGGGCAGGAGGAATGATGAAGAAGACAGTGTGAGCGAGACGGGCACATACACTATCGAGACAGAGTCACAGGATAAAGAGGTGGAGGAAGCACGGAAAATGATAGATCAGGTAAATGCTGCTTTTCTGTGCTTGACCAGTGAGCTAAGGCCTGAAGGCTTGGGCTTCTGCACCTTGTGCTGGAGGGCCTAACTTCATTACCTGTTGCCATGGATGACTGCTCCCTTTTGAATAGGGTGTGGAGGGGTTTATGGTTTGAGGTGGGAAGCCATTCTGGGTGCCAACTAACTGGGAGACTTGTCTTTGAAAAGCCCCAACAAAAGAACAGAATCACAAATAAAAAACCCACAGAGTGCGAGAAGGCAAGGTAAGCCCACAGCCAAGAGCTGCCTTGCTCCAAAATGGGATTTGTATGGAAGAGTACAAGAGTGGGCTTGCCATCTGTTTAAGTGGAAGGCAACAGCAGAATAAAGATCAGGCTGATCCTGCCAAGAGCCATGGCTGGAAGCAGCTCTGCTCTCTAGGACTGCTCCCAAGCCTCTGTCTTGGCCTTGTGTCACCTCCTGCTGCTGTTATGAAGACGGGAGCTGCAGCTCATCACTGATGCAGCATCCTGTGGTAGGGCAAAGGAAACGCAGGCCAAGGGCTGGTGCTCATGACTCTTCACAAACCTTAGCGGTAGGTGGTTCTGTATTTGGCTGTGCCTGCTTAGAAAGGGAGTGCTTGCTGACAGGGCAAGTGGCAGCAAGTTGAGATAGTGACGGGTGTGGTCTAGGTCCGAGGCAATCCTAGATAGATCTATGCTTGTTTGGATTTTGCAAAGTGAATGATGGTCTAAAAACAAAACCCCAGAGATGAGGGAGAGGCTTAAAAAAACCCCACCCAACTAAGCAACCACAGGGCAAACCAACATTTGGCTGATTTTCAGGTTTAACTTTCACCTGTGGTCTATTATGAAAACAAATCTGGCAGGTTGCTATGAAGATTTAGTGAAGTGTAGGTAGAAGGATGGTGAGATTTAAAGGAAACCTTAATTGAGCCTGGCTTTAGAACTTTGTGTACAGTGTTCTGAGAGTCTGGATCTAGCTTCCCTCTTCTGTTTGTTTATCATGTTTATTTCTTATATCTTGTTTGAAATGTGACCGGAAGCTTTTGGGGTGGGGTGTTTAAGCCACAGCAAGGCCAAAGTCCTGACATTAGATAGTGTCTATGTTTAGCCCATATCTGAGGCTAAACTACAGCAGTTGCACTATCACCTGCTGACCCCTCCTCAGACAAGAAGGGGGATCAGGAAAAGGAGAGAAGATCTGGCAATTGAAATAAAAACTAATTTAATGAAACAGCAAAACAAATACCAATGTCGCTATGAAGTAGGCAAAGTTACCCTCTGCCCAGCAAAGATGTGGTGGCAATAAACAGGCAGGCAGTTCTTGGGAGCAGGAGAGGGAGGAGCGCGAGCAGGGTCAGGAGGAGCCCAAGCAGGAGGTCCCCCATCCTCAGCAAACTCTCCCCTTTATGCTGAGCTTGATGTTTATGGTCTGGGATACCCCTGTGGCCAACTCGGGCAGCTGCCCTGGCTGACTCCAAACTGCTAGTGGCCTGCAGAGCACAGCAGGCCTGGGATTCTGTACCAGCGGAGCCAGGACACATGGCTAATTGTTCTGGCGGGGAAACATGAGTAAAAATGCCACAAAAATACAATTCTTTCTAAGGAGTAGGCTTGGCAGCAAAGTTATTTGGGCAGGCAAGCTGGCCAAGTTCTGCTTCTGACTCTACCATAGACTTGGTGCAGTGCAGACCTGCCACTTGGGGAACAACTGATAACTGGACCTCAGTGTTTCTGTCTAGGAAGAAAGATGCTATGGATTCTGGACTGGCTGAGGCTTTTAGGTGACTCTACTTTTTATTCTCCCATCATTACACACACACTATTTTATTATTTTTTTGTTAATAGAAGTGAGAGTGGAGAACTTTATGGCTATCTCTGCCAAGCCTAGATAGCCTCCATGGTGGCATCTTCCTCTGAACTGCTTGTAGTCAGGGAAGAGAAATAAGCTCTTCTGAGGCATGGATCTTGGTC
>NW_008620028.1:0-8464 GCF_000691845.1 Merops nubicus | reverse complement strand
CCTGTTTATCTCCAGAGGGGATCTGGCCAGCTAGCTCAAACACTGAGCTGTCTCAGAGGTGCATCCTTTCCCAGGTCCTCACATGGCAGTGCAAGGCTGCTTAGCTCAGCCCACCTATTGCTACAGTCTATGAAAGACTCTGGAGATGGAGCTTTCTGATTTTTTCTCCTAGTTTGCTGTGAATGAGCTGGTAAAGAGCTTTTCTGACACTCATCCTAAATTTCGGAGGGACTCCTTTTCAGTACAGTTACTACTGTTAAAGGCAACATACTGAAATAGCGAGGGAGAGGAAAGGTGGGTGTGAGTGGGATTCTACAAATTAGTGTTTAAAGCTGCTACTGTGGTACAGAACAGAATGATTTACATAGCTTGTATGGAAGAGTTGGCAAGTATTTCTGGCCCTTGGGGATCACAGTTTGCACGTGACTAATGCTTCATGGATTTGGATTTTGGGCTAATAACCTTCTGTTTTCTTGGGTTTTAATCTTTCCCATGCTAACACTTTTTCAGGTTTTTGGTGTTCTTGAGTCACCCGAATTTACCAGAATCTCTTCAGCCTTTAGACCAATAATTAAAGGTGAAAAGGACGACTCTGGTTCTCATCAGCATCTAATCAGTGAAAATGGCACTAGTCAGAAGTCACCTTTGCTCCAGGCATTTGCCTCAAAAGCTGTGAGTGGGTCTCAGGCTGATGCGCAGGTATGGGCAGTCCAGGTGGATTTGCTGGGGTGGTGGAGGTGTAGATGGGTTTTCTGTCTGGGTGGGAATGTGATACATAGATTGGTTTCCCTTTTGAGGAGACTGAGTAGTGTGTGTATAAGAGGAGAGATTTTGTGGCTAGAATTTGGTTTACAAACCCTCTTTCTGATAACAGCTTTTCCACCTTGTTTTAGATGTCTGCATCATCTCAAGGGAGTCAGAAGTGGGTGTCTAGGTGGGCGAGCCTTGCAGACAGTTACTCTGACTCAGGATCTGTCTCTGGGCAGGGTGATGGAGGTGCAGGTAAGTCTTATCCTGACATTACTGTTTGAAGGTAGCTAAATTTAGCCAGGATGAAAAGTACAAATAAAGGGCACCTGTGCATGTGGCTGTGGCTTAACTTTCTGTTTTAGTGGATGTGTTTGGGAATGAGAAGGACAGTGAATTGTTCCCAGTGGAGTAAAGAGATGGAGGGAGTCTCTGGTTTGCATTTCAAAGTTGCTCAAGAAGTTCTTAAATGTCATATTTGACATGACTAAAGGGTACCTCTGAAGAAGGAAGATTGTAAGGGCCTTGGGTGTTAACTAGCCTTGAGTAGAGATTCTTTAGACTGCCTTATGATGCCAGATAAAAGCCTTTTGCAAGTTGCCTTGGACTTAATTGTTGCGTTGTGCTTTTTTTTGTGTGCTTCTGTATCTGACTCTGAGAATGTTAGGCTGTTCTAGTGTTTCCAGTTGGGTGGCAGGTTTGAAGCATGGAGATCAGCATAGAAGAATGGGGACGGAGGGGAGATGGGGAGTGGGAGGAGATCAGGCTGCCATCATAGCTGGGAAGACAGCTTATAGACCCCATGGTCCTGTTTGTATGGGAGAAAGGGAGAAGAGTGCTTTGTTGACTTTTATAAACATTTTCAACTTCTTTAGTTGGAGATATTGATCATTACCTTCTTGCCATCCACAGCTATAGATAGATTTAAGTAAAGATTAGAAGAAACTTTTGTTTCAGAGGTCATTGTCACTGTTTTCACACTGTATGAGAACCTGACCCCTGAAGTGTTTGAAATACTACTGGAGTCAAATGACCAGTTATCCTGGTATTTAAAGGCACTATTGGATATGAAGTCCTGACCAGCAGCAAAGGAGAAGTAAAAGTGCTTTTTCCATGAGGTGTCTCAGTACTGATAAGCCCACCCATGCTGGGGCAGTGAGCTCTAATTCAGAGCCTCTTGTTGCAGAGTCTTTTTCCTGAAACTTTGCTGTGGAATAGGATTGTATGAGAACCTGTACTGTGAAAACCACCATCTATTTAGTCAAATGGGCTGTGTTGTGTAAAATGGCAGTTAAAACACTGCATCACTGCAGTGTTTTGTCTGATGGCTTTTCATCTCATGCCTGTGGCCTGATTTATGGTAGGTAGATGCCAGCAATGGTGTTAGATTCTAAAATGTGTGGTTGTCCTAAGAGGTATATTATGGGAGGGTGAATTTGAAACCCTACCTTGAGAGAGGGAAGATGTTGAGCACTCTGATCCAGCAAAGGAATTAAGTGTAATGTCTGTATTGCTAAACCTGAGGCAGTGAGCACCACTCAGGCCCTATTGATCTTTACATTGCCTAGAAGCTTAGTTCTAAGCACATACCTTGTGAGTACTTTTGTGAACTTGCACTTTGCAGGATCAAGCTCTTCCTAAATAAATAAATAAGTGGTATATTTGTACAACAGTTGATTCTTGTCCACTTAACTCTCTTCAGAAAGCAGTGTAGCCCCAAAACCTGGGGAACTGGAAAACACAGTACCCTTAAGGACAAGGCGCCTTCTTCCCCAGCTCCCACCAAGCGACAAGTCGGACAGCCCCACGGCTGCCGTCCTGGTTTGCCAGGAGTCCTACTCTGAGGCTGCCAAGAGGACCATCGTGAAGGACCACTCTGGGGAAGCCTATGGCGATCCCAGCACCCGCCTCTTCATCCAAGAAGACTTGGATCCAGACAGCCTCAGTGATGCCAGCAGATCTGATGATGGCTTCAGCACAGAGAAAGGCAAGAAATATAAAGAGAACAGTAAAACGCTAGAGCAGATGGGGGAAGACTCAAGATCAGAGAGTCGACAGCCAGGAGCCTCCCGAGTCTCAAACGTGAGAGCTGTGAGTGAGCCAGTTTCTACTTCTTTCTACATTGGTGATGACAGCAGTGATGCGGGGATTCCATCCAAGATCTCTCTGAGCGTGTCTCATGCTCGAGCAGACAAAGAGGGCAAGGATCAGGAGTTTTCCTTCAAGTCTGCTGGCACACCAGTTCCTGGAAAGCCACCAGTCAAAGATGTTAGTGCTTACATAAATGCAGCTGGAAAAGTGGTTATTTCCCTTCATCAGAGTCTTCCTCAAGATCAAGAAAACATGGCAGGAAAGGAAACATCATCTTTTGTTAGACAGGAAAGTTTTACCAAAGATAAATCAAGCAGTGGTGTTTCTCAAAATAGACTCCCACATATTTCAAGTCACCCTCTGCTTAAAGATTTAGAGGCTGTTCGGTCAACACGTATGGACTTGGGTCAGGAGACTCATCTTCTCCTTAAGGACACTGAAACTGCCTTGGCAGCTCTGGAAGCCAAATTACGTGGTCAAAGCCAACAGCTGGAGCCCTCGGAAACTGCTGGTCAGCTGGAGGACTCCTTGTCAGGGGACTCGGATGTGGACACTGCCAGCACTGTCAGCTTGGTGAGCGGCAAGAACGTCCCCACGAGCGCCCCGAAACGCAAAGCAGTTGCGAGCTTGCAGAAGGAGAAATCTTCCTCCACGCCGTCCATCCAGGACCAGTGCGGGCAGCCCAGCGCGCGGGACAGGTTGACGGAGAAGCGGAAGACGCAGGCACCAGAGACGCCGAACCGCACGGAGGCCGCCAAACGTTTCCAGATGAAGCGGAGCGCTGGGACTCGAGGGTCTCTTGACTTCACAGATGATGAGAGAAGCTCAAGCTTGCCGTACTTGCCAGTCCCTGACACGGTCGTGTCTGACCACGAGAACTCGGTAACCCGGCCGGTTCCCAGAAGAAAACCTTTCACTCAGGCCACCAAGGAGGACCAGAGCAAAACAACCTCGAACGTGCAGAAAATTCAGCAAGTTCTCACACGCTCCAACAGTTTATCCACCCCGCGGCCCACGAGGGCCTCGAAGCTGCGTCGTGCTCGGCTGGGAGACACTTCGGACAACGAATGCGTCGACACGGAGAAAACGGCCGCCAGCCCCGAAGCGGCAGCTCCAGGCTCCAAGCAGTCCACAGAGACGAAGAAGCTCTCCCGGCTGGACATCCTCGCCATGCCGAGGAAGCGGGCGGGTTCCTTCACAGTGCCCAGCGACTCGGAGACGGCGCAGCCGAGGCCGGGGGGGGTTTCGGGCCGGAGCGTGGAGTCCTATCGGAAGACAGGCGTTTCAGAGGTGAGGGCGGCAGCCAGGAAAACGGCGGGCGCCGCCCCGGCCCAGCAGCCATACCCGTTCAAGCAGCGTCAAGTATTCCTCCTCGTCCAGTAAGTGCTCATGCTTTGTGCTTCTCCCTGGCTCCCCTCTCTTACCTACAGGCTGTGTGTGGTTGCCAGGGGTTGGTGTCTCAGCAGCACGAGCGCCGTATCAGTGAGTACAAAAGTGCGCTAACGAGCGGTATGGAGGTTGAGATATCCTGTGGGTCTGGAGACAGCAGAGCAGCTCTCACACCCAGTGAGATACTTCTGTGGTGGAATTCTGTTCTATTTTTCTTTGACTTCTAAGATTCAAAGTTTGTCTGCAGATGGCTTATAATGGTGTTGATGACAGCTAATGTTGCCCAGGGTGGCAGGTTTGAAGTCATCTGAAACAGAACAGGAAATAAATGTACTTGTGCTGTGAAGGCCATCCTCTTGTTCTCCCTGTAAATGCAAACGTGGAGCTGGACACTACATGTTGATTGCCCCAAGAGATTCCTGCTACTGTGTTTTCATTCCCTTTGGCCATAGGTAAGGCAGATGCATAGTCGAGTTTCCCACGAGGTGGGGGCTTGGGGGCTGTCTTGCCCTGTAGCTGTGCACTCAACAGACCCTTGCAACGTCAACATTTGCCATAATGAAATCAGCCTTCAATTAAGAGGTGGGGACAATGCAGATGACAGCTTTTAAGATGGTAGTTGCTAATGAGAGATTGTCCTCGACACCTTAGGCCTAAGTCCTGGTTTATGCCTGTAGTCCCTGACCTTCCATGGATGTGGGAAAGCAGATCTGTTTGCTTAGGTTTTTAGGAATGACAGGGAGAACTCCTTTGGCTGGGTTTCTCAGGCCTGTTCAGAGGGACGTAATTTTCAGCAGATCTGCATTTTGGGTCTTAGAGTTCTGGATGTGTTGTTTTTGTATATTTTCATACAGTTGAAATGTTTGCCTTTCTTCAGTATTCATTTTTATTGCATGCTAAAAACGTTATTTTCTGCTTGTTTTGATTTGGATTGTTTTAGTGCATCCAGCTTCCCTTTTATTTTAATGATTTTTTTTCTTACACATTTTTAAATGCATGTGAATTGGAATATTAATAAGCTAAAAGAGTATGTACAGTCTCTTCTCTTGCCTTTTTTGATATGATGCTATTATTGACTTCTCTTTAAACAATAACAAATTTAAAGCAAAATAATGTGGTCTGAATTTTCTGAAGAGGAGGCACTGTTTGCAACCCCTCTGTCCTTGGACCACAGACTCCAAAAAAAATCATTTGGAGAAAAATAAGTGTTGGCCAGTTCTTGGTTTAAATGAATTGGTTTTTGATTTCCAGAGCTCCGTAGTAGCATTCTAACACCTTTCCTTGTGCATAGTTGCAACAGACAATGCTAATCCTTTCCCTGAATTAGTTGCTCTTAAAATACTAACCTCCTAATTCCTTGATAGGATTGTGGACCTTGCACAAGCCCTAAGTATACTGGTGTACTTCATGCTTTGTTGTGCTGTCCCAAGTGTGTGGTGCACATTCCTCTACCAATGCTGTTGTAGTGAATCAACACCTAGCACCCCATCCCTGGAACAAAAAGTGAAATACTGATCAACTAAATGATTGTGCTGTGCCATCAAGATGTTTTTTAGCATAAGATAATAACCCTTGAAAGCATTGAGTATCAAGGCCTTGGGAGTAGAGAGGGAGATGTGGCTGATTTATTCAAGGATTTCTTAAAGTGTTCAGCTAACCACAATAGTTTCCAGCTCTCCCAGTGGGAGAAAGTTGATCATGCTAATGGAGGAACTATCTGGCCGTAAGACAAGAAACAGCAGGAGATTGTTGGGTCATCTGAAGTAACTTTATGTGAAACGCACAGATAACATCAGAATAATCAAAGTTACCAATTCTGAAAGCTAGGAACCTGTCTCCCCTGCTCCTCTGTGTACAGGATTTGTTTACTTGGTGATAATTTGAATAGTACTGAGGGAGTTGATTCTGATTTCCCTTAGTGTACAGGGATGGAAAATTTGGCTCTGCATTTTGAAATTGCTGTTCACTGACAGGGTGACCTCTTGATTCTAAATCTGTGTTTAAAAAAAAAAAACCTCTACTGATGGAATACGAGCAAATTTTTTTTTAACATATACATATTTATATTTTAATCATAAAACAAGACATTCATATAGCTGTAGCAGAGGTAGCAATGTCTAGGAAGACTTTTTTCACGATACAGTCATTATCTGTAGTTTCTACCTGCATCTTACACGCCAAATTTGTTGTTCTTGTTTGTGTGATCTATGACACTGGCTTAATTTGCTCACAGTGTTTCAGTGTTATGGTAATTTCGGTAACTCAGTGAAGGTTTTAGGTGCTGCAGTTTTAAATAACTCGACTGGTTCTGTGTTTGGTGGGTCTTCATTCTCCAAGGAAGGACAGAACGGAACGAAGCGGTATCTATAGAGAGTGTAGTGAGGCAGCAAACACTGGGAGCCCAGTTTTCAGATAAAGACATATTGATGTTTCCCATGCAAGGAGGACCTGGGTGTCTACAGATTTGTAATGCCAGTTAAGGGATAAGTGGGCAGAATCCACTTGGCTCCAGGGACTGGAGCCAGTCCTGACCATGTGACCACTCTTTCTTGTAGAGTGTCATGGATGGTGAATTGCAAGGCAGGAGGTGACCATGGGGGAGTGGACTCTAGCAAATAACACCAAGCACTGTAGGCTGGTTTTTCACCCAAAGCCCCCTCTTTTTGCTTGTACTTGCAGCTAATTGGAAAGGTGTCTGCAGGCTTGAAAATTGGGCTCTTTTTAGAAAGGACTCTTGTGGGACTATGAGGAATCTAAAAATGTGTGCTGTTTATACACAGAGCTTCTGTGCATGGAAAGCCAAGTCTGTGGTAATAATTTACTACACTGGAGTTAACAGAGTCATTTTGCTCTTCCATTGGAATTTCCCACTCCAAATTTGTACAGTGAACGGGAGCCACGAAAATGCTCAATTTAGAAGTAAGCTCTGAGAATGTGCTGTTTAACTTAAAATCTGCACAGAAGCTCTCCTTTCCTTGTCTCTTGGGCTAGTTTTGTGTTACCTTTTTGCCCTTTTGTAGTTAATCTTTACTAGTTTCCTTGATCTGAAACCAATTCATTTTTTATAAGC
Source organism: Merops nubicus (assembly GCF_000691845.1). NCBI lineage: Eukaryota > Metazoa > Chordata > Aves > Coraciiformes > Meropidae > Merops > Merops nubicus. The sequence goes on along the minus strand of NW_008620028.1, from coordinate 1,167 downwards.
ATCAAGGCGGAGACCACAGGGTTCAGATTACACTTCCACTTCGGAGGAGGAATATGGCTCAAATCACAGCTCCCCTAAACACAAACGCTCCCATACTTCAACAGCCACACAAACACCAAGGATACGTGGCTCTGGGCTGAACAAGCAGAAGCACAACGGCAGAGAAACGGATGACGATGAAGATTTTGATGACCACCCTGACCCCTACAACTTCATGGCACAGACAGCAGAGATAGCAGAAATAGCCAGGTGAGGTGGGGCTTTATGCATTGACTCACATGCTGAAAATGGTTTGAGGGTGTTCTGGTGTTCAAAACAAACCCAGGTGTGGAGGTAGAAGAGCTGTTCTCTCCTGTTGTTTGTGTGCCCTCCATCTCCTTCGTATCTGAACATCAGTGTGTTCAGCCTTGCAAAGGCTTTCATGAAGCGTTACTAGGCGCTGCTGGTTGCACCTTCCCTCTAGAAGATGACAAGATGCAGGGAAGCTGGGCTCTATCTTGGTTAGTTTCTTGTTCAAGCCATAGACAGCTATCTCCATCTAGCTCTGTCTGTCAAAATACGTGACTGCCTATACCTGTTTATCTCTGATTTCCGCTGGAAGTCAGCGTGTGTGTACTGGTTGATGTCAACTGTCCTAACTCTGCAGAGGAAGTCAAAGGGATTAGCAAAGACTGGGTACGTCAACTGTAGAAGCTGCTTTGCCTGAAGCTGGTGAGGGATCAGCAAGCAGTCGCCGCGGGGCAGAAACCTCTTTGCGTGGCACAGTTGAATCGAAACAAGAAAATCTGTCTGGGCCCCATGTTAGTTGCTTAGCTTGATCCCCCTGGATACGGGGGCCTATTGTGTACTGGTGGTTGCCTGGAGGAACTCGTCAGTAAAGCAAATAGATTCTTTTTTTAAACAGTGGCATTTGAGGTTTGACATCTCTAATATGCAACAGTGTTATGCCAACTTTCCAGAAATACTGGTCTTCCGTTGCACTGGCCATACTCGAAATACTTCAGTCTGAGGCAGCCGTCTGCTGCGGCTGCTTCTGGTCACCCTGTCCGCGTCACCCGCCTTGCTTGCCGCAGCCATGCCGAAGGAGCTTTTCTCCTAGGACCGTTGCTGTGGGGCTCCAGGGGAGCGTGTGGGGCTCCCGGGCAGCCCCCGAGGCGCGCGTGGAGG
>NW_008620027.1:0-226 GCF_000691845.1 Merops nubicus | reverse complement strand
CAGGGGATGGGAGTCCCAAGGTTGGGGGTTCCCAAGGTTTGGGGTGCCCACGGGGCGGGGTTTGCCAGCGCTGCCAGGCCCCAGCTGGTTCAAGAGGCACTCACCTGGAGATGGCGAAGAGCCCCGTGAGCAGGGGGATGAGCTTGAGGAGCTCCTGCGGGAGGTAGGTGGCCAGCACGGCCATGTTGAAGAAGTAGAGGATGAAGAGCTGGATGGACTGGGAGAC
>NW_008620026.1:11010-19351 GCF_000691845.1 Merops nubicus | reverse complement strand
GAGGTGGGGACGGGCCCGTCCTGACAGGGGTGGAATCACAAGATTGTTTTGTTTGGGAGAGACCTGTCAGAGTCCAGCCGTTCCCTCAGCACTGCCAGGGCACCGCTAACCCGTGTCCCTCACACCACACCTCCACAGCCTGGAAACCCCTCCAGGGGTGGGGACTCCACCACTGCCCTGGGCAGCCTGGCACAGCCCTGGGCAAACCTTTCAGGGAAGACATTTTTCCTAATCTTCAACCTAAACCTCCCCTGCTGCAGCGTGGGGCTGTTTCCTCTCATCCTATTGCTTGTTCCTTGGGAGAAGAGACTGAACCCCACCTGGCTCCAGCCTGGTTTGAGGAGAAGAAAAGATTTTTGTGGAGTGAGAAAATGTGCAGAAAAGGCACCTGTAGAGAGCCAGGTGGTCTCCCCTGAGCCTCCTTTGCTCCAGGCTCAGCACCCCCAGGTCCCTCAGCTGCTCCTCACCACACTTGGGCTCTAGACCCTTCCCCAGCTTCATTGCCCTTCTCTGGACACACTCCAGCCTCTCAATGTCCTTCTTGGAGTGAGGGGCCCCAACCTGACCCCAGGATTTGAGGTGCAGCCTCCCCAGTGCCCAGTACAGAAGTACAACAGGGATGGAGTCACACAGCAGCATGCCTCCCTGCGCCCACTGGTGTGGCCACGAGCACTCATCACTCACCAGCCAATGTCTGAACATCAATAAACACCAAAAATGTTTCTTCTCAGCAAATAAGGACAAAAATAAAGAGTTTCCTAATTTCCTAGGCTGGAAAATGGTGTGGGAGACCCATGCTGGGGAAGGTGAGTGAGACCGTGGCCCCAGAGCAGCTCAGCATCCCCACCCTGGATTGAGCTGCCAGCAGCATCCATGTCCCCCCTCACCTTGGCAAGACCTGGTGCCTGAATCAGTCAGTTTAGAAGCACAGCAGAGGTCAGCTGCAGCGCTCACGTACTCTTTAGAAGTTTCCCAAGAACAGCGATTAACCGAGTAATTAACCAGCAAAACTTTCAGACTGCTGACCCACTTGTCTCACCTCCCTGCGTGCTCCCCCTCCGAGCGCCGTGTCTCCCAGGCGGGGCTCCTTTGGGCGAGGTGAGCCTTTGGTGGAGGTATTGAGCGTCGGTGGGAGCGGCCCCAGGCGCTTGGCAGCGCTTGGCAGAGAGCCCCCTGAGCTGATTTTAGAGGAACGTAGACACTCCTTGAAATTCTTCAGGGCGATCTGCCTCTGCAGCCGTAGCACCTCTCTCTGGGACTCCCGCAGCAGGCGGTCGAACTCGATGACGTTCAGGCAGCGAGGGTCCTCCTGTGGGACACACAAACGGGACATCGTGTCGCTGCCAAGCTCTCAAAGGTGGAACAGGTCAACGGGTCGGGGTGGGGGCTGAACATTCAGACTCCAAAAGCCTAAGGAGAACCTGGTGAAAACAAAGATTTCTGGCGCACAAAGATTTCTGTTTCCTGGGTCTCCAGAGCCTCAAAAGCAGTCACTTGGCACCCCTTATGTCAACATGTTGTTCCTCCTGCAGACAAAACCCAGCCTGCCATGCTCCTGCAGCTGTCCCGGCACAAAGAAAAGGGCTTTTGGAAGTGTGAGCGTTCTCGGTGCTTGCCACCAGAGAGCGTGTCAGGATAATAATTTCCCTAAACGAGGCTTTGGCTGCTTTACCTCCTTGATGTGGGTGCTGGCATTCTCGGCAGCCCTAACGGTGGTTAGGGCTTTAAATGCTGGAAAGAATGAAGAACATCTGGGATTTGTTCCGTTCTTGCTCCGGATAACATTTGGGTTTCAAACCTCCTTGATGTTTTACCTTTTCAGAGACAGCACGTGTGGATGGGCCCCTATCTTCAGCACCAAGGGGTCACTCCCATCCACTCCGGACCCCAAACCAGCAGCTTCTGAAGGAAATCAATACAATCTCACTCTCACAAAACCAGTGAGAATATGTCACCAGCTTGTTTAATTCTTCAAAGGTTTTCAGATTTCAGGAAGCTGGAGAAACACGTACCTGCATGTCCATGCATACGTACAAAAGCTGGTTGTGAAAACCTGTCTTTACAAATATGCTGCTGGAGGAGACATTGCTCATCCCCCTGGAAAGCTCCTAAGCCAGGGAATTCAATGCGTAGTTGGTATCCAGGACAAATTTAATCTGCTTCCCTGTTCACTTCTTACTCACTCTAAAAATAGCCTGTGCTTTATAAATACAATTTGTGCAGAAAACCATGGCTACTCGCATGCTACAAAGGGGGAAACTGAGGCAACGTTAATGGGAACTGATTACAGATTCAAGAAGTGAGCAGCTGGGCCTCCTCTGGGCCAGCCCCATGGTCAGGCTATCAGGGTAGTCTTCTTTAAGTAGTTCTTTAAACAAAATTGACTGTGACTCTGTTTAAAATCTCCCTTCCCCCACCAAATAGAAGCAGCTCTTCCCAACAGACAGCCTCTGAAGCCTGGGGGAACAAGGGAGGAGAAAAAAAAGGAGCTCATTCCTCCCCCCAGTTTCTATTATACACATTCCCTGCAGCTGCTTGGCTGTTCCCTGCTTCCAAGAATCCATGCTGCAAGAAATGGCAGCTTGGTTTTAGCTGAGGCTGGGGTTTGCTTGGAAGCCCATCACCAGAGCTTGAGCTCAGGAAATCATTTTATCCAGTCCTCAGTGCTCTGACTTTGCAAAACAAGGCCAAGGTGTTTGCAGCCCTGCGTGGGGGGTGTCTGTCCTGCCACTAGAAAGGAACCGACTGGATCCATTTCACAGCTACTGAAAAAACTGTGCTGGTTTAAATACCCTAGATTAAAACTGATTTGGTGACAAACTCTGAGCGTGCACGTAATCTCTCTGCATATAAACCCCTTCATTGGCATAAGGCATTTTGCACGCTGCAGACAGATTAGGGGAATTTTGAATTTTAACTAGCTGGAAATTAAAATTTAATGAGCAGCTTGCTTGGAAGAGAAATGGGAAAAACAAGATCAGGCAGAACAATCTCCTCTCTTGCTCTCTTTGTGGATTCCCTGCTCGCGTGTCGATGCCTCGTGTTCCTGGTGCCTTGGCAGTTACACAGTCTCACCTCCTGAGCCTGGCTGGTCACCCGTGCCCTTGCAAGGCTGAGTTTATCCACCCTCGAGGATCTCACCCCTGTGTATTTCCTTGGCCAGTAATGACTCTTGCTCACCCACCTTTGTCACATTCCTCTACAGTTTGTCACTCGTGTCCCTGGCAGATTCACATTGCCCAGCACCCTCTGCTAGGAAAATCAGAGTGGGGGTCTGCGGCGAGAAATTAGAATTTAAGTGACCTAACCTGAAAAAGCCCAGCTTGTGAACAAAAGACATATCAGCTATGTCCAGAACAGACTGTTTTAGTCACCCTAGAGTGGGAATCACTTCACCTAGCTGCAGATGACTGCAGCTCCTTTCAGAGTCACCACAGATAAAAGATGCTTTGAGGAAGCAACACATCCAAACAGCTTTAGCCATCTGTCTTGGGATGAGCTGAATTATCCCTGTTATCCCATCATTTCTATCAACAAGTTCTGTGCTGGTGCTGAGGGGAACGTAGGTCACCAGCTCAGGTGCAGGCATCGGTGTTGTAGATGGTTCCACAAACACCTCCCCGTGTCTAATGACCTGCACCCTTAGTCACAGTCACACAAGGAAGCACCCAGTTATCACCAGTCTCATGGTGACTGTGAGCACTTGGAAGGTTGCAGCTCAAGACAGGGCTTTTAAACTGCTTCTTGGGAGCACACTTGGCTGATGGACTTTTTAAAAGGGACACTCTGAAAGGAAGTCCTGCTTCTACAGCTTGCGTGAAGCTCAGCACCAGAAAATGTCATCCTGTATTTGTGGCCTCTCGGGATTTTCCAGGGGAAGGGTTTTAGTTGCTATTGAAAATGGCAGCTGAGACCCATGAATTCATGGAGAGACAACGGGAATGTCCCCACCACACTGTTCTGAAGGGCTCCATCCACCACCTCTGCCACACGCTCACCCCATGTCCCTCAGTCAAACCACACATCACATGCCCTCCGTTCCCAGTCTGCACTTAGGACTAATTGCCCTCACACCTCTTCCTGGGCCCAGTTCCCAACACTGTTGTTGTGCTGCTCGTCCCCAGCCACTGAGTGATGTCCCAGAAGGTGTCTCACCTTGCCTGCGATGAGTTTAGCCTGCAGCTCCCGGCACTCCTGCTGCAGAGCTTCAATCTGCTTGTCTTTGGCCAGGAGAGCACTGGCTTGCTCTGTCAGGTCCTTGGCACGCTGGCGGGCAAAGGCTTTTTTACACAGCTCCAGGCTGGAGCCCTTCAGAGGCACTGGAGCAGTTACCTACAGCAAGGGAGAAAGCCATGTGTGCTGGTGTTCCTTAACCACCACCCCATCACCCAAACTGCCATCAGGCAGAGAGCACCAGTCTAGCCCCAAAGGACAGGCAAGGAGACAGAAGAGCAAGTCAGAGCTATGGAAAAGTAGGAGGAAAGGGTCTGGATGGAGAAATGGGTCAGGGGAGAGGTGAGAAGGAGAAGGTGCTCAGCAGATGAGGCCAGTGGGTATAAGTCAGCACTGGGGGCTGCAGGCAGGGCAACAGCAAGTGGAGGGAGGAGAGAAAACCAGGGTGAAAGTGGAGAAACAGGAGAACGCAGCAGGGAGGAGGAGGGGAGGAAGGCAGCAAAGATGAGCATGGAGGTGGCCAAACCAGGAAGAGAAATGGAGCTTCTCTGGGTTTCTAGGCAGTGGGAAAAAGGGCTTCAGAACTGGTGAGCAGAAGATGCAGGCAAAGGGAGAGGCAAGAGAAATCCCAGCAAGGGCCAGTGCAGCCGAGGGAGGACTGGGAGATGTTCATTTTAGCCGAGGGAGGACTGAGAGATGTGCAGCAGGAGAAGCAGTCCAGGTCCACGTGCTCTTTGCAAGAGTGGGGACATGGTGCACTTCAGGGGAGCAGGGCAGACAGGGACAGGCAGCTGGCTGGGCACAGGCTCTGGGCAGAGGCCTTGGGCAGGAGCTGAAGATGCCTGGCTGCAGAGTCCCTGGGATGCCTGCTCTCAACATGCACCCCCATCTCTGGGGACGGCTGTCCCACTGGGGATCAGCACCGTGGAGCTGGATGAAGGGACAGCTCGTGCCCCTCTACCCATCCCAACCCTCTGGGCATTGAGGCCACATCCAGTCCCTGGCTTTATCCAACCCTGCCTCCCCCTGTCCAGCTAGTTTTATCTGCACAAAGCCTGACAATTCGGCGAGGGGGAACTATCTCCCCTGCCTGATCAGGAACCCCTCCTGCTGTCATCCTCTGTGCTCACGTTTCCTCCCCAGCTCTTCCTGAGCACCTCGCCCATGTGCGAGCACGCTGGGCCCTGGCTCCATGGCACCTGCATACCAGGCACTGGAGGCAGTCGCTGCCAGGTTAACCCCAGCTCCTCAGAGCCCCTTCTCTGAGCATGCAGCTGCCTGGTCCTGCCTCCAGCCCATCCTCCATGAGCCCCATCTGTCCAAGCCCTTGCTGCTGTTGGGAGACCTGGGCCAGCAAGTCACTTCTCCCAGGGCTCACACAGGTCTTAAACTGCCACCACCCCAAAGTTTAACTCGGGAGGAAAAACAAAACAGTATTTGTGGAGTTGCTGGAGGGTCTGACTGGCTACTGGATATATATCAAATGATTTCTCTTAATGCAGTATCTGACAAATCCATCTGGCAGCAACTGTTGCCCTGCAAGTACCGAAACCCGGTGACAGACATACGGCGTGGTGCCTGGGGACAGAGGAGAGGCAGTGCCAGGAAACCCCCCTACCTTCTCTCCAGCAAAGCTTTCACTTCCTCCTTCCTATCCTAAAGGGCTCGAATTCCCCATCACAATCCCTGCTTTCCTTCCAACGCCAGAAAGGCTTTGCCTTACTCCTTCGATCAGGACACTCCTGCAAGTACTCCTACCCAATCCCACACCCTGTGGCCATCTCCCACCCCTCCTGAGCCGTGTCAGATACTACAGGGCATGCAACAAGCTGCTTTGGGGCTGGAGAAAGCAAAAACCCTGCGGCTTTCGCAGCAAGGCGAGCGAGGTGCGGCTGGGGCAGAGCAGAGTCTCTCACCCCTTCCTGTTTTGCTTTACCGCACTCCTTTTCTTATTCAAATGCTTCCTGTTTCTTTTCGGTGAAGTCAGATGAATTATTTTCACGACTTGCCCGGGGAAAACTGCGCTAATTACCTTCAGCTAACACCTTATGGTAGGTCAGCACATGCAGGCGAGACAGCAAGTGGGAGGAAATTGCTCCAAGCCAGCTCCCACGCAGGAGCAGCAGCTGGCCAGGGCTGGGCTCCTGGTTCTTGCCCTGCTGCTGATGTGCCCAGCGTGTTTGCTGTAGGTTTAGGAAACGGGGAGAGAAAGGCTTTTCTAGCTCAATAGAAGCAGCCAGTGAGAAGTCCTGGTGACGAGGGGCTCTCCCAGCCAAGCCCCCCAGCACTCACCACTTTGAGGTTTGCCTCCTGGAGTTTCCGAGCTCTCTCCTCCAGGCGCTTGGCGATCACCGCCAGCTCCGCGTTCTTCCTCTTCAGGTGCTTCACCTTCTCCTCCGTCTGAGGGAAGCAGCTCCTGCGCTAGATACAGGAGAGGTTCAGAGGTGAAGCCCCAGCTCAGCTCAGAGCTCTGTGTGGGGGTGTTAGGGCAAGCCAAGGTCCCCGGCCCTGCCTGACCCGCTCTGTGCTCACAGGGCTTTTCCCAGCCAGGGCCTGGCCTGTTCTCACATCACTATCCCAACCAGCAAACACCAACCTCTGCTCGTCGCCTCTCTAGTCACTGAAACCTGTGTTTTTCCTGGTATTTTTGTTAATGTGACCTCTTGTTCCCCAGGAGATGCTCATCACCCCACCCCAGGCCATCCCACATGGTCCCTCTCCAGCCACAACACCCTTGTCACAGGCTCTGCCTCTGCTGGCTGGGACCTGGTGTGTCTCCTGCTGGCCAGTCGGTCTATCCTGGCCACCCACCCATTGGACTTTCCAAAGTCTGCCCAGTTTATTCCCCTGGGGTTACAGGACAACGCATCGCTGTGGCTTTGTGCTGCACCACCACTGCACGCTTTGAGCTGGTGTCCTTTCTCTCATGACACCAAAGCATGAGCTGGGGGAACGGGAGAAAGCAGCAAAGGACTCGATGACGTTTGCAAAGCAAATTTCCTTTTTCTTCCTATTGATTCTGTTCGCTCTTAATCCCCTTTTATTTGTTATCTGTCTGTTTGGATAAGCTGCTGCTTGCCGATGGCTCCTTCTCTCAAGGTTGTACCCAGATGTGTTCTGCTGTCTTTTCACATCAGCAAAAATGTCAGGTCAGCTGATCCTTCCAATTATTTTCCTCTCTACCCCAGTGAGACCCCACCATGGGCGCTCGCTGCTTTCACTGCTTCTCTTCAGCCAGAAGAGCAAGGCTGTTTTTTGAGAGCAAGATTTGATGAGAGCTTGCATGATAGTGCTCTGCTAAAATCCAGATGACTGATAAGGGGTAACCTCCCAGCACGCAGGTCCTCCTGGATTTATGCTTTTACTGTAAGAAATTTATCTAAAATACGTTTTGAATTTGGTGATAGAAATCTGAAATGCTGAGCAATCAAATTTTCAGAGGCCCAGGGTGGCTGCATCCCACACTGCGGGGCTGTGCAAGTGGTTGATGCTCTCCTGGGAGGATGCAGGAGGAGACCACCCCCTCTTTGTATTCCCCAAGGGTCCTGGCTGCCCACCACGGGCCTGGGAAGCCAGGGATGGGGGAGTGGAGCAGGGCGGGCAGCCCAGGCTGTGGCAGCCAGACTTGGCTTTGGGTGCTGGGGGTGCAGCTGGGGTGAAGCCGGGTGCTGAGCTCCCATGGGAGCAGGGGGCAGTGCTGCACTGTCACCCAGAGCTGAGGCCGAGTGAATCAATGTTTCTGCTTCTCTAATTAAAGAGGAAACAAGAGTGACTTCCCCCTCCCCTGCCCTCAGCTCGCCTCTGCCTGCTCTCACGGGCAGCTGCGTTGAAGCCATCTCTGCCACCAGACAAAGATGGCAGAGCAGGCAGAGAGGGTCCTGGCTCTGCTCTGCATCACGAGGAAAGGGTCCTGCTCGAGCCAACGCTGGGTGCAGCATGAAGTCACCCATGGGACCCAAAACACCCAGGCCCCTTGCCCTGCCCAGCCGCTCTGGTGTGCCGGCACCTCTTGGTGTTGGCAGCAGACAGCAGCTTGCCCTGACCAGGACTCCCTCCCTGTGGAGCACGCCACGCTGGCCCAGCACCCAGCCAGGGTGCAGGATGAGGCCACACCCTCTGCTCACCAGCAAGCTGTTCTCCTCAGCCAGGCTGGAGCAGCGGTGCTGCA
>NW_008620026.1:609-10980 GCF_000691845.1 Merops nubicus | reverse complement strand
TCGTGTTCTGGCTCACGAGGAAGCCGTAGTCAGCCCCACTCTGCAAAACAACGTGGGACAGGCAAGGCAGGGGCTTCACCTGCCCGGGGCAGGGGCACCAGGGCTGCACCCCCACCCTGGCCCTCCAGCAGGAGCCTGGCAGGGTCAGGGTGGAGGCAGCGAAGGGGTAAGGTGGGATGTGGAGGCTGGTATCAGGAGGAGGGGAGGAGCTGTGTCCTTTGGGGCATGAGTGGCTACCCTCTCCATAGCCTTAAGGATGTTTCAACTTGCCCAGACCCCCATGTCATCCCCACTTGCATTTTGCCACGGTCCCATCTAAACAGCTCAAGAGCCAGGTGGGCAGAGCACAAGCCATGGCACCCCAGACACTTGTGCTCTCCACGGCTCGGGGACCCCGCAGTCCCCCCCCAGCCACAGGCACCTCATGGCTGTCAGAGGCACCGAGAGCTCCTCGCCCACCTCCTCCAGTTTGCCCCAGGAGCCGGGCCCCAGGTTCTGCCCTTTGTGTGTCAGCCTCGGCTCCAGAAGAAGACACCAGGCCGGATTTCTTTGCAAAACACCACCTTAATTTTGTCACATCAAAGGCAGCAGCAGCTCTGCCGGGAGCTGTATATATAGCTTTGTGGTTACTGCTTCCTGCTCAGAGCAGCTCGCCGCAGGCTCGCTGCCGAAGCGAGCTCCCAGAAAGTATTTTTGTGCCTTAGCAAAGCTGGTAGCCAAGCTCTTGCTTCACAGCTGCCTTTTGGCAGCAACAAGCCACACACCTCGGAAAGACTCAGCCAGATGTTTTTCCAGCAGCCAGGCAGGTCTTGCAACCCCCGCTCCCAGTGCCCAAAAAAGTCTCTGCTGGTGCTACTGAACAGCCACCCCCTCCCCAGTGCACAGCTCTGCTTCTGCAGTTTGCAAGCCAGGGTTACAAGGGAAACGTCCCTTGGCTACCAAAGAAACCCTGGCCAGGCTTTCTTGGTAGCAAGGTCAGACAGGCAGCTCACAGCACTCGGGTGCTGCCAGGCTCTAGGAGGTCTGAGCTGGCTAAAACTCACTATGCTTTTCAACGGTCCTATATTTTGGTTTCTCAATTGTGTCCATTGGAGAAACAGGGCAGAAGACCTGTGCCACAAAGTCCACCCCATTGAATTCCCCTGCGTGGCTGCCATGCCCATGTCATGACTCTCCCAACCTCTCTCACCAGCCAGGCATGGTGCCCCCAGGTCCCACCAGCCCTCAGAGACATCAGGAGTAGGTATTTGGTACCACAAGTAGACAAGCCTTTGGCAGAGTGGTTTTTAGACATCACCCTGGAGAAATCCCAGGGTCTGAGAAGGCTGGAGTGAAATACTATCCTTTGTTTTCCTCTCCCCTAGGCACAAAGGTGCAGTTACTGCCACAGTCCCTGGGGACATTGCACCACAGCTCCCCAGGGCACCTGGGTGCCCTCTCCAACAAGTCACAGCTGCCCTGAGGAACTGAGGAGCTCCCCAAAATCAGTGGCTTGAGGGAGCCCAGGAGCTTCCCTAGGAGCCATGCACCCTGCCCGGTGCTGTGCTGTGGGCCCAGAGACTCAGGACTAGATCCTGTGGCATTACAGAGACAGTGAAGCATCCCAGACAATATTTCCCCCCATCATAAGCTCTAAGAACAGCAAAGCACTTCCTCAGACTGGGCACCCACGCAGGGGTTGCTGGTGGGGACAGAGCAGGATGGGTGCAAGGGGTCAGGGGGTCCTATCAGCATCCCCTGAGCTGTGCATGACAACACCCTGGGCTGGTTCATTGCCACCATCCCCAGAGCCAAGCAGGCAGCTCCTGGGATGAAGTCAACATGCATTATTTCCATCTCCTTGCCACTGCTGAGAGGCCTCGAGCTTCTTGTCTGTGGTTGCTTGCACTGAGACAGGCCGAGGAAACTCAGCCAGCAACCGCAGCGCTGGGGGCAGGAGCTGGAGAGCTTCTGCAGAGCAGCTGATGTGCTCCTGCCTCTCCTCACCCCGCAGCCAGGATGTCCAGCACTGTCAGCACCAGGTTTCTACCAGGTACAGCTGGCACTGCCAGCATGGTAGGCTGATGTTTTGGGGGCCTACATTCAAATTTCTGCATTGGAACCTCCTTTTCTGTAGCTATATCAGGGCAGGATGCAAAGACTCACCAGCACTCACCCCCACCTACCAGGCTGACCCCAATTCAGCCCAAGTTTCATGCCACAACTCCAGAGCCCATGATATGGCAAAGGCTGGGATGTCCTAGACCACGCAGAGACCTTCCCAGTTGCCTGGGTGTTGCAGGAGAGCGTGGCTGTGTGCTCAGGCTGGGGCCAGGCAGGCAGCCAAGCCTCAGCACTGCCAGCACGTCCCGCTGCGGCCGCAGCTCCTTGGGGCTTTGCCCAGAGAGGCACAAGGGGCATCCGCAGCGTGAAGACAGGAGATCCTTGCTGTGCCAGGATGTCTGTCCCATGCAGGGACCTCACTACCCAGGAAAGCTTTGCCAAACCTTCCCCCTGGCACCGAGCCCATGCCGGCTGCATCAGCTGAACCCTCCTCCAAGAGCGTGTAGAGCCTGGGACTGAAGGACCGTCTAGACGTCATCCCACACTCATTAAACATTCATTTCCTATAATGAAATAGCTTTTAATTTATTAACTGCTCCGCTGTTCCTTTAGGTCCTGGCACTGCGTGGTGCAGCCTTGCTGCAGGCCACGCTCCTGACCCCCATGGCCGGGGGGGAGGGAGCTGGGGGAAGTTGTTAGGGAGAAGAGGCTCAGACGCTCCCCCGAAGAGACCTGTCCGTGACACAGACACGCCGAGGTGCTGGCAGGAGCTCAGCCACAAAAGCATCCCTCGGTCAGGGAGGTTTTCGGTGAGCTGGAGTCGTCAGGAGCCAGGGCAGAGCTGACACCACGAGGCAGGAGTCTCCAGGCAGTCACGTCACCCAGATCAGGAGCATTCACTAAAATAAAAAATCACCCAAGTGACGTGTTCTTTGGCCAGAGGGGAAATTTTCTAAAACCAGAGCAAAGCAGGAGGAGAGCAGCAGGGATGCTGAGGGAGGAGAGCAGAGTGCAGCAGACACACGGCTTTGAAGCTTCCTAGTACAGGGAAATCGTCATCATCTGTCACCTCTTTTGGCAGGTGGAGCCCAAAATACAGTTTCTTCAGGATGCATTGAGAGCGAGCAAACAAAGAAAAGCCTCAGCAGGGCAGCTGCAGGAAAGCTGCTGCTTCTTCACCTGAAAACTTCAAAAAGCGACCGAAAGCTGCAGCAGCTTTTGCAAGGAAAGGGGCCCAGCCAGGCTGCTAAATAGGTCACGCAGTCAAAAATCCACCCCCTTGGAGCACCCAGCATCCAGCACAGTCTTTAAAGTCCTGTGGAAAACTCGCGGGAAGGCATTTGGGGGGCAGTAAATCAAACTGTGGGGAGGACGACAGCCGCTGCCGGCGGGGGCTGCTCTGCAATGCGGCTTGGGCTGCCCGTGCCTGGAGACACAGCCTGGCATGGGCTGCCCGAGAGGGCTTCCCCCGTGCCAGCCCCAGGGAACAGGCCAAAAATCTAAGCCCAGCCTTGTTTTCAAATGCCAGCAGACAGCCAGACATGGAGGAGGCATTTACCAGGTGGCCCCATGAGCAGGAGGTCTCAGGTGGCCTCTGGAAACAGGGGGTCTCACAACTGACTTTAAACCAAATGCATAAAACAATTTCAAGATGTATAAAACAATTTCAAGATGTATAAAAACAATGTCCCTGCAGCGACCTGCCCACCTGCAGCAGATAGAGGTCCAGCTGCTGGCTGTGCTCCACAAAAGCCATCTCCAAATACCAGCCCCAGCCTTGCAGATCTATTTTCTAGGTGCAGCTACACCAGCTCTCCTGCTACCTTGGATATATCAAACCCACCACTGCTCCTTCATTGGAGATCATTGCCACCAAGCCTCCACCACGTCAAAGCCCTTTAGCTGTTCGTTCCAGCCGACTTTGGGAATTCTCTTCCTTGACTTCTCCATCCTCACCACTCGGAGATGAAACCTGTCACCGCCGATCCATTTTCTCCTCTTCCATGGAGTTCCAAGGGAATGGGCTCTCTCACGGAGCAACGTTATTTCCCATAGGCTGCTCTTCTGCAGTGCCCTCCACAGCAAGCCAAAAATAACCTCCCCTCCTGTTTGGCCAGCGAGTGAGGGCAAAACCCACCCGCTGCCCGCAGGAGCATCGCCCCCGCCGAGCCCAGGGGGATGGCTGTATCAAAGGGATGGAAGGAGCAGGGGAGGCGCCCGGGATGTGGCCGTTTGACAGGCAGCCCGTGTCCTGCAGCACTCATCCTGCTCCCCTCACGCTGCGCTGGGCTCCCGGGCCGGGACACAAACATCTCTCCTCTTCCGCTGGCTTCGTGGCACTTCCCCAGCAGCTCCTCGCCAGCCCCTGTTTCCATGAGTCAGCGTTTTCTCCCCCTGCCCATCCCTCTTCCAGCCTACTACTTGTCCTTAGTTATGTGATTTCCTCATTTATCTGATTTTTATCATTCACGGAAGAAAAAATCCATCGGAGGCTATTAACTTCAAAGGTAGTGCCTCCAGCATGGGGGGTGCTGGAGCCACAAACTGCAGGATATGAAGAGGATATTCAGGGGAACATTTGTTGTATATTTGCTCTTTCTTACACTTTCCCCATGCCTCCTCTCCTGCACACCTTCTGACCACTGCCAGCTCATCCCATGTCCCTCAGCAGCTTTTAAAACGAGGTCTGCGGCTAAAATTGGAGCCTCACAAATTCAGGGCCTATCTTTAAAGCCTCTTATGAACACACTATCATCATTCCTAGGAAAATAAACCCAGATACTCCAGGAGGAGAAAAAAAAATAATCAGCCCTGCCTACCCTGGCTTGGTTGTCCTTTGATGAGCTCAACTTCTCCAGCCTCCCCAACCAGGGAGAAATTAATGTTCCTGCAAAAGTGAGACAAGGAGGGATGTGAGTGGAAAATAAACTCTTGAGGCAGAGCATCAGCACTCCAGAATCCAGGGCTGCAGCCAGACCCAGCGTGTGGTGCAGCACAACAGCTCACCTTTAACAGCAAACCCCAAATACAAGAGGTTTTGTAAGCAGATGAGAGAGAATGGGAGCAAAATCCCCCATGGCTGCTAGAGAGGGAGCTCCGTGCTCCTGCTCCTTCCACAGCCCAGCAGAAACCAGGGCAGTCTGTTGAGAGGGATGGAGGATTTGGAGGAACCCTTTCCTTTCCCCTCTCCACAAAGCCCAGCACAGACACCCAGAGCCAGGAGCCCTCCCAGGGTGGGGAAGGGTCCTGCTCAGGGTGGAGCTGCTCACCCATCCCAACAGCTGCTGGTATCATCAGTCCTGGGTTTGCTCCTCACCCTGCTCTCCAGAGTGCTACAGAGACCTGCATCCCATGCTCCTTCCAGCTGGCCATCACCTGCCAAAAGCAGAAGCATGACAAGATGTGTGGCTTCAGACAGGCCTTCCCCAGCTCTGGCCCAGCCTCAGTCTGTGTTAAACACAAATAATTTTGGCAACCCAGGATGTGTGCAGCCAGAAACTGCAGCCAATGATGGCTGGGATATGATCTGTCCTGGTTACCAGACAACCTGAGGCACAGGGTTGCACAAAGCAACCTCCTCAAACACATCATCATCACCTTCCTGCCCTTGGGTCACTGTGACCCCTGGACACCCGTGTCCCTTGCAGGTTTTTTTTTCCCCCACCTAAGCACCTTGAGAGAAAGATCTCTGCATTTTGTAGGATGAGAAACATGTACAAAGCCTGTTCCACCATTTAAGCAGTGATGCACAAGCTTGTCTCTTGCCAGCTTGCAGAAAGATCTGGCCTAGCCCCACTCTGGTAAAGCAGAACTGAGCTCCATCCCCATCACGGAACACTGTTGGCATCTCCGTTTCATTGCACAGCCTGCAAATGGCTGAAAGCCAGACTATATACCATAAAACTTAGTCTGGTTGTAAAATTCAGAGGCCTGACCAGGAGCCAAGACAGCCAAGCTACCTTTTTTCCCTCCATTGTAGATTTTTCTGGGTGCTGAGTCAACTCATTGACTCAGCAAAGCAGCAGGCACAAGCAGTTCAAAAAAAAAAAGCAAAATGTGGAAGAAGTGATAAGTAAACTTGTAAAAATCTTCAGTGCAAACACAGAAAGACTTCACAACCTCTGCTCCTCCTGTACTCACATTGCCAAGCATTGGAGCTAAGGTGCAAGTATTTGCTTTCCATAGAAATTTTGGGGGCTTTTTGTGGTTTAGGTCTGAGCAGAGGTCAGCCTGCAGCTCCTGGCACGGCAGGCTCAGGCCCAGGCAGCCCCAAGGTCTTCATGGAGCATCTGGACTCTCTTTTTGGATGACACATGTCAGATAATAATGGTTTGTAAATGAGGAGAAAAAAAAAACACACATACCCAAAACTCTGGGGAAGAATGATAAAATTTAGCTCTTTCCAGGTTTGGTATTTTGATGGCTGGAGTGGGGATGATTGTTCTCTGATATCTCATCTTTCTTGTAACAGAAACTCTAATCCAAAGAAACACTCCCTAGAAAGGCATGAGTACTTTGGTACTGATGAATGCACTTGGGGACAAAGCTTGTGGCCACAGTGAGTGGCCCTGGGCTGTGTCAGGGCTTCACCCTGGAAAGCCACCGAGCTGCAGTTCAGTAAATCCCCGGCTTATATCAAAGTGCCACTGCCCTCTAACAGGATCAGAGCTGGAGAAGTTAATACCAGGTCTCCTTCCCATGGCAGAGCCTCAGCAACAGCATTTGTGGTCTCAGAAGTTCAGTTTTCTGGAGTGGAGGGGCTGGATTACCTACCGTGGTCAGCTCTGATGAGACAGATGTGCTCCTCCACCTTGGAAGTTTGCCCAGCCTCTGACACATGGGGAACAGCATTTCTTGCACCTCTTAGTAAAATAAGAGCTCACTGAGGGCAATTATAGGATTTTATCCTGGAATGAGAAGCCCCAAATCTCCAATGGCTTTAACAAGCAGCTAAGAGATGGGGGGGGGGGAGGAAGAAAAGTCATCTCCTTGCACCACTCCCAGGAGCTAGAGGTGCTTGTTCAGGGGTCAGTATGGAAACGTGAGTGGCAAGGGCAACAAAAGACCTACAAACTGCTGCCCAAAAGGGTCTTTTCCCAGAACTGCTCAGCAGATGGCTGGGAGGCAGAAAGCCTGCACTCCCAGCAGGAGGAGGGCAGCGAGGCTGCCAGCACTGCACGTGCTGCTTCTCTTCATGCTATCCCAGCTGGAAGAGGAAGGGAGACTGCAGCCATAGGACAGCCAAAACAAGGGAGCAAAGACATCGCTGAGTCCCATCACCAAAAATTCACTGAGGATAAAATAGGAAAGATGCTGAGGCAAAAGATCATGCTGCAGTAATGGCCAAGAGACAGGTGCTGTGACAGCCCTGCCCCAAACCCAGTTTGTCCTCACTGGTCCAGTGGAGCCAAAGGCACAGTGAGGAGGCAATGGGTGGTGTCCCTCACCCTCCATGTCCCACACAAGTGACCAAGAGAGCATAAGCTTACTTAAAAAGGGCATTAAAAGCTAAAACTACCTTCCCCTCCATACAATCTTGCTTTGCCTTGTCCTCTGCTCACTCCCACAAAGTCACAGTGGCTCTTCCAGGCAGGCAGCTATCTGAGGTTGGCCACACATCCATAGCGCTTGCAGAAAACAGCACCAAGTCATTTGCATGAGGCTGAGCATTGCCAAGATGAGAAAAATTCATTTCCTCAGCTTTTGAGCGAGATGAAGCACCGTCTTTTTCTAATTGGGCTTGCGGGAAGTGGTGTCTGTAACAGCAAGAACTGGCTTCATTACCCAGCAAGAATGCCTCACCCTAGTGCCATCTTTTATTCTGCTGACCTGCCCTTTCTAGTCAAGGGTACAGCTCTAGGCACCCTCAAACATTCAATTAAAAGTTTCCCATTTTTACCAATGGAAAACTTGAAGCTCCTGCAAGGCCACGAATTCCTGCAAAAGGCACTGAGCTTATTGTTAAATGCAGCTTGGCCTGAACTCTTGGCATGGAGGAACTTTACCAGCATTTCATAATCCTTTCTGTATCTCTGCTTTGTGATATTAAACCCCACAGGGCACAACAGGTTCTTTTATGGCTATTCAAACTCTAACTGACTGGGGGGGGGGCTCCTTGGTTTAAGCATTTTCAGTTGGGTTTTACTGATGTACTGAACATCCTCAGCTCCATCTGACCTCAGGGAAGCTGAGGCTTGGATTTTAAGAAATTCAGATGTAAAGCAACATCTTGACATTGATAATTAGTCACTACAGCCATCTCGGAGCATCCTAGCTGTGCTGCTTGCCTGTGGGGCTCGTGGGATGCCCGAACAGGGGCATGGTCAGAGGCTGAGCTTATCCCTTCTCTAAGTACAGCTGGGGAGCTTGAGGGGAGCAAGTAAGCCTGGAAGTGAAGGACACAGGGAATATGCCCAAACTGAATGACCTGGCTCCTATCTCCTCCTCCAATTTAGGGCACCAGGAGAGAGCCTTCACTTCAGCAGCCAGCTTCCAAGCCATCCCGAGTTTCCAGGGTCAAAGCAGATCTCACTGGAGCATCCCCTAAGAGATGCAGACCACTGAGCTCTTGTGGGAAGTGCTCTAAAAATCCTTCTGAAAGCATTACGGGAACTTTCCAATCCCCAGCCAGGCTGTATCTGTGCCACTTTAACCCCATTCTTCCTACACAGAACGTTTTTCTCCTTCTCTGATATTCATTACTCAGGCTGGGATCCTACACCTGCAGTGTCTGGAGATTCTCAGCAAGAAAGAAATTTCTTACCCTCTATGTCCACACAAATTTTGGAAAGCAGACCAGCATGATTACAAAGGTCCAGGACTGAGAACACACGGATGAGAACAAGCCCCCAGGTAGGGTTAGTGACACGGGGATGCACGTCTGAGCCGTTACTCTGCAGAGGAGCCAGAAAAGCCTGCAGTGCATTGCAGGATGCAGAGACACAGCAAATGGATGGGAAGACAGGGGCATGAGTCACCCCGAGTGAAATTCCCACCAGACCTATGGAGAATGTTCTTCTCCATAGGAATGTTGCAGCTTCAGGAAAGGGTTAGAGAGGTGGTGGGTTCCCAGCCCTTGGAGATATTCAACACTTGCCTGGTCAGGCCCTGAGCAACCTCTTCCAGCTCTGGGGCTGGGCAGGAGGCTCCAGGTGTGTCCCCCCAGCCCACCTCTCTAACTCCAGAGATCTCTTGTCAGCTCCCAAACAGGAGAATGGCAACAGCTCTCCACCCTTGGCACTCAGGAGGGACCCGAGCAAAAAAGCTGAGATGAACTTGACCTACAGATAATCTTAATGTCTGCCCATAGACAGCCCCTGAGGGAATGGCAGAGCCACAGAGGAGGAGGCTGGGACACACGGCAAGAGCTTCATCATAAAATCAACATCTTTAATCTACTCTGTCAGCGATGAGCCCTCAGGAGGCTCTTCCCCACACTAGGAGATCACTCCCCAGAGGCAGCTGTCCTCTCTGCACAACACAGCGCTGACATCCCAAGGACAGAGATCCTAAAGGAAGCCCAGCTCTGGCAGCAGGACACACAGCACTCGTCCCAGCCCAGCCAGCAAGGCTCTCACTTTTGGAGGGGACCTGTGTGTCCCAGCTGTAACCCAGTGCCTTGCTCCCTAGGAAGTGGCTTTCAGGATGTGGCTTCTGCAGCCTGGCAGCACCAGCGCTTGCTCTGCCAAGGACAACAGCACTGAGCTCCCCCCTGGGTCTGGACTGGAAGCATTTCACATCACTAAAGCCACTTGTCTTCAGAAGGAAGCACTGGACTTTTATTTTCCCCAGGAAAAGACAAGTTTCTTGGGGGTCAACATCAATATTAAGGATGGTATCACCAGTACCACCACAGCAACACCTCAGTACAGCAGAGTACCACAACACCACTGCTCCAATACCATCATGGCACCATCAGTACCATCAAATACCACCATGGTACCCTCCTGTTATGACACTGCCATAGTGCTGCCACAACCTCATGGGAGTGGGAAGGGAGATATTAGTCACCCATGGAGCCAGGAGCCTGCAGGATCACAGGGAAATGCTCAAAGCAGCCCAAGGGAAACTGGAGGGTTTGTCCTCAGCAGCCTCCAACGTGGAAACCAAATGGGGTCCTCACCTTCTCCACCACCTCCCCATGCACAGCTGGTGCATGGGCACCCACTGCAGGGATCAGCTGGAGCTGAGTGCATGGCCCCCACCCCACAGGATGCTGTTTGGCTGCTGGACCTGTGAGAAACTGTGCTTGAGTGAAACCATTCTCTTTCTTGGGTGGGTTTCCAGTACCACCGTTTCTTCTGCAGGCTCATCCAGCCAGTCTTAGCA
>NW_008620026.1:0-578 GCF_000691845.1 Merops nubicus | reverse complement strand
TGCGGGCTCACCCAGCCAGTCTTAGCAGCACAGCACAGCCTTGGCTTGCTCAAAAAACCTCTTACTAAACCCCAGTCAGCTCTGCTGAGCTCCTCTCCTGTAAAGAACAGGCCAAGAGCTGATTTCTCCCTTATTTTAAAACCTCCACAGACCTACCCTCAAGCCCAGGGGATCACAGGAAGGTGATTTTACCCATGGAAAGGAGAGCAAGCTGTCCTAAGCAGGACGAGCTGATGAACTTCTGTGCCCGAATCGAGGAGGTGAGAATGAGGGAGCCTTTGAGGCTGTTTTTAGAGAGATGCTGCAAGGGGCCAGGCAATGCCCAGTGCTGTGTGCAGGGACAGGTTTCCCCTGCAGTGCAGCTACCCCAAGCCCTCCCGGGTTACCCTGAGCAGAGAGGGGATGCTCGGACGGGGGTGGCAATGAATCGTCCCCCTGCCACTGCCCGCAGAGCCACTGATGCCTGCGGGGCAGGGAGACGCGGCAGGGGCAGCTCAGCCCTCGCTGGTGCAGGGGCTGCGGCTGCTCCGGGTGGGCTCTGCCCAGCGCCCGTCCCACCAGGGCTCCGGCAGCAGGCA
>NW_008620025.1:11546-11949 GCF_000691845.1 Merops nubicus | reverse complement strand
GGGCAACAAGGTCTGGGGCAGCAAAGCTGCTCCTTGTAGAATGCCTCCCTGCAGACCCCGGGGGTCCAGGAAGGCCCCTTCTGCCCAGGCACGTGTCCCCAGGGGTGGGGACCTGCCAGACATGCAATTCATCGAGCTTGCAGGGCTGCACCCCAGGAGAGGAAAGGGTCAGCGTGAGCCACCCCCTCCTGCGAGGCCCTCAGCCCTGCTCCCCGGGGCCAGCATCGCCCTCCTCCCTGCCACCAGCTCCTGCCCCCTTCTCCTCCCCATGGTCACGCAGCGGGGCAGTAAATGAAACCAGGAGTGGGACACCCGGGGGGTTTTCCTTCCCCTCCTTGCCTTTCAGCTCCGAGCCCAGCGAGCTCCCCAGGGAGCCGTGCCAGTGGTGATCCTGCAGCAGCTT
>NW_008620025.1:0-11373 GCF_000691845.1 Merops nubicus | reverse complement strand
CTGCCCACGCTGTGCTTCCGTGGCTGCTTTGCTCCAGGGGATGCAGTTTTGGGTGGGTTTGCCAACCTTGGGGTCTGGGCTGGCTTGGGCCACACCAGGATGCTCCCAGGGAGCAGTTTTGGGGTGGATTTTTGAAATCCACCTCTCTTTGTTCTCTAAAACCCCATTTTGTGTGGGTGTGGGGAGCATCACTGGGGTGATACGGGCTCCTTGGCTGTGCTGGGTGGGACCAGAGTGGGACACAGGCTGGTCCCAGACCCCGTAGGACATGCAGGCAGGAGCAAAGACCAACTGTCTACAGGGGTTTCATCCAACCTTGTGCAACCCAGCACCCCGAAAAGTGGACTGGGAGAGCAGACAGCAGGGCTGGGGGGGCTTGTGGTCCCTGGGACAGGCTGTGGTTGCAGCCGTGCAGCCCTGTGGGGGCGTGGGGAAGGGTTTACTCTCTTCCAAAGCTGTCTTCAAAACCACATGGAGGAAAGGGCACGCTGAGAATTGGTGTGGAAAGAGAGCAGAGACCCCAGCCCAGCCCCTCTGGGGGGGTTGGCTGCTTTTCCAGCGGGATGGGTGGAATCCATTAGGAGCTGCCAGCCTTTTGTGGGTACTTTCTCCTCCCAGTTCAATGACTGGCTGCTGGTCTGCTCCCTCCTGGTGGCTCTGGGCACCTCCTGGGTTCTGCTGCAATGCTCCTTCCTTGCTGGAGGGTTATCTGCCTCGTGGGTGCCCTGGGAGCCCATCCCTGTGGCTGTGAAAGCATTTTGGGAGCCAGCACATGGAGTACAGGGATACCCAAACCCCATTTTTAGCCAGGTTCCAGTGGACAGGGCTCGTGCACAAAGCCAGCAGGACCTCAGAGGTCCCTCCAACAGGTTTAGAGGCATTTTGCAGGGGAACTTCATCTCTGCAGCACATGGGGATGTCAGACACAGAGCTGGATTGTCCTCAGCAGCCACCCCACGGCTTGGGCACCTAGTCAAGGGGACTGGGACACTATCCTGAACCTGCACAGCTGCCCCAGGTCCCAGCTGGGGCTGGGCAGGCTCCGAGCACCCCATATCTAGTTAGAGGTGTCCCTGCTCCTTGCAGGGGACTGGATGACCTTGAAAGTCCCCTTCCAACCCAACCCATCCTCTGGTTCTGTGACTCCGTGCTCCACTCCCAGCTCTGCCGGTGCTTGCCCCGAGGGGTGGAGATGGGCTCAGCCCCCCTGGTCCAGCCCCAGCTCCTGCCTCCTGAGGGGGTTTCTGAGCTCCTGGCGCGTGGCGTGGTGCAGAGCAGGGCTGCCCCTGCTGTGGACACCCCAAGACACCAGCTCTGCTGGCTGGTGCCAAGGCAGGCGCTTGCCAAGCCGCCGGGCGCTGCCAGGACCGGAGCAATTCTCCAAATGGGTGGAAAGTCTGATGCCTCCAGCACCACTAATCACCTTTTGTGCACAGCCCTCAGCAAGCCAGAACAGATGTTTAATCACATTTGTGAAGAAGAAAAGGCTGAAATATGGCTATTTTAAAGCTTTAGCCAAGCAAGATAATTTTTAAATGCCACGTGGAGGCTTCCAAATTGGGGTGGGGGTGGGGTCTGGATGAGCTCCCACTGCTTGGGCACGGGGACAAGCCTTGGTGCCACCCCAGCCCGTGGCTGCGTTTCTGGTGCCCTTGCTCTGAGCTCTCCCTGACGCAGAGCCCCTCACTCCCTGGCAGATTTAATGGAGCTGCTGATGATTCAGAACTCCCAGCTGCACCAGGTGCTGATGAGCAGCCTGGCTCTGTCGGCACTGGCGGCCTTCGGGTTCGGGCCATCCCCACCTGCTGCCCAGGTAAGAGTCAGGGATGCTGGATGGCCAAAGGAACCATAGGTCTGGAGAGGACCAGAGGACAGAAGATGTGGGCAAAGGGACATTTCCAGAGTGGGATGAGTGTGTCCTGCTTGGGCACGGCATGGAACCCCTCTGGGTGCTGGGTGGTCTCAGCCTGGCTCTGTCCAGGCTCTGCAGCCCCTTGGGGCTCTTTTTGCTGGTTTGACCCCCGGCTCTGCCAGCACAGAGCCCATCCAGGAGGCGATTTAGCCCAGCAGGGAAGAGCCTGGACCCTCCCCAGAGCTCTGTGGCCAAGCACTGTGCCCCAGGATGGCTCTGCCAGGGCTTTCATTTAAAAGTCCGTCCTGAACCTGCATCATATGAAACGTTTCATCTCCCTGAGCAGAAACAAATGTTCCTTCCTCAGCAGGGGCTGTGGGCAGCTGCCTTGCTGGCTGCCAGCTGGCATCTCCAGGCACAACCCCCCCTGTGGTGCCCACCCAGCACCCACGCTGGCTGAGACTGGGTCCTGCCTGTCCCATCTCCGCCGTCAGACCAAAGAGGCTCTTCCCAGCAGCGTTTTGAGGTCCCATCTGAGGGGCTGCCACCTCCCCGTGTCCCCACACGGGCTCTGTGTGGGGTCGAGCCCACCTAGGTGGAGCCAGGCAGAGCTGCCAAACTGGGCTCCGTGGGAAGTCTCTCTCTGGTGCTTTTTGGGGAGCGGTGCCCCAGGGGGACGGCTGCCGAAAGGGACCTGGCACAGCCCCGCCCTTTGTTCCTCCCCGCAGGCGCTGGCGGTGCCGCCGCAGCCCGGAGAGGAAGAGGAGGCTGTGGTTTGCCACCATCACTATGTGCCCTGCCCTGCTCCTGCTCCTGTCCTGGCGTGGCAGGTCCCGGCGGGGGGTCAGAGGCCGGTGGCCGTGAGGCACCTGGGCACAGAATCCTTACCCGAGGGTGGGGAGGGGTGAGTAAAGAAGGAGGGGTGAGGAACGAGGGTCCTGCTTTGTGCCACCCAGCCTGGTGCTGCATCCCTCTGCTCCCTGGTGTAGCAGGGCTTCCAGCCCAGGCTGGGACACAACGGGCAGTGCCACCCTGGTACTTACTCCTGTCCTTGCCCCTCTCCAGCAGGGCAGTGCCCCCCCCTCCACCCCCCAGTGCCACAGGGACCGTGGGAGCCGACGTCCCCCCGGCATCGGGTAAGGACACACTGTCCCCACGTCCCTCAGTGAGGGACATCTTGCGTGTGCCCTCCAAAGGCAGAGCCCTCCCTGCTCCCTCCATCCGTCAGATCCCAGGGGTGGCCCCTGCACGTCCTCCAGGTCCCCTTTTCTCTCCACAGAGTACTATGACATGGTGCAGGGGAGGCTGTGAGCGAGCGCCACGCTTCCCAAGATGGTTTCTCCTGCATACCCCAGCCCTCGACCCCAGAAGCTCCTGCAGGTGCTAAGCATGGGTGCTCCATGATATTCACAGTTTTTGGGTGTCACAAAGCTTGTCACCAAACCCCGGTGACAGCATGACCCCAGACAGGGACAGGATTCATGCCCATGGAGGGCTCATGCCCAGCAGACTGTGTGTGACATCCCAGC
This sequence comes from Merops nubicus, assembly GCF_000691845.1. Classification (NCBI taxonomy): domain Eukaryota; kingdom Metazoa; phylum Chordata; class Aves; order Coraciiformes; family Meropidae; genus Merops; species Merops nubicus. Next base: position 7,992 of record NW_008620025.1, on the reverse strand, counting down.
CCTGGCTGGACACCGTGTCCCTGCCAGGCCATGGGGAGTGTGGCACGAGCTGGGCTGTCCCCATCGGTGGGTGGGGTGGGTGGCAATGCCAGCCCAGGTGGTCCTGGTCTTTGTGAGCCCCTTTGGATCTCAATGCAGCACATTGCCTGTAATTAATTTGCTTTGTTAGGAAAGCTCCCTGCTGTCACTAATTAAGCATCTGTAATTACCCAGAGTGCTGGCTGGCTGCCTGGCTGCTGGGCTCCTTCCGAGCTGTGGGTTTGGGGTGGGGGGTGTGAGCCTCTGGCACCCAGCGTGGTGACGTGGGTACTGGGGCAATATGGGGAGCTGCTGGGGGTTGCTGCTGGGAGGTAAAGTGGGGTGCTCCTGGCTGAGCAGGGCATGGGGAGAGCTGGATCTGGCCTGCAGCTCGCTCCTGGGGGGGATGTGGCGGGGGCAGCAGCCTGGGTGATCATGGCATTCCCCAGGATTCAGTGCTCTGCTCACCAGGAGGAAGGGGTCAGCGGGGGAAGATGCATTTTGGGAAGTTGTCCCCTGCCTCTGCTACCTCCCCAACCCCACTTAGGGGTGACAGCACTGCTGTGCCCCAGTGTGGTTACAGGCCAGTTGTCAGGAGGCTTTGCCTTGAGAGCAGAGCTCCTAGCAGAGGACTTAGGGGCTGGTGGTCATCTGGAGCTCAGAGAATGCTGACATTGGCCAGGCAGTTGCACCTTAATTTCCTTCCTTCTGCCCACACTGGACACGAGGATTGTCCTGTCTCTCTTCTGGGGTCCCTGTGGGAAGGAGGGTTCTTCCTCCCCGAGCCCAGGACTGAGCTGTGCTCTGGCACAGTCGGACCTTCCCCTTGCTGAAGCTGGGAAGAAGCTCCTCCATGCATGAAGGCACATCTCCAGCTGGGAGCATCCTGAGAGGCTGCTGCAGAGAGGTTTCCACATCCATACAGACGGAAAAGGAAGGAGGAGAGGAGTCACTGGGCATGGGGTGAACAGGAAGGGTAGGCTCAAGATATGGCCCAATCTCGGCTTATTTATGAGAATAAGGAGAGGAATGGGAGGATGAAGCAACGGGGATTGCAACACCCGTGGTGGAAGCAGCTCTTGGCTCACGCTGGTGGAACTGGGATATCCTTCAGCCGAGAGCATGGGGAGCATCACACAGCCAGCAGCCCACGGGCATCCGCCTGCACCCCATCGGATGGGGAGAAGGTGCTGCTGGGAAGAGGAGCCACGGGCATGGAGGGGAGCAGGGGAGATGCTGAGGGGGCTTTCTGAAGGTCAGTCCCTCTCCATCGAGGGGCAGGGCCACGGGGTTTGACCCTCCCCAGCATGGTAAAACGGCTTTTTGAAAGCAAAAGGGGAGTTCCCCCGGGGCAGCCTGGAGCTGGCCGGGCTCGGAGCGGAAGGAGAAGCTAATTACAGCCCTGCACCTCCCTAAACACCACATCAACACCTGCCAACTGGGGCAGCACCCGGGCAGGGCAGGGAGCTGGGGCTCGGAGCCCTGTGGCATCCCTCGGACCACAGTGACAGCGGGTGGGCTTTGGGATGGGACCTCTTGCAGCCCAGGCTGGGCTGGGTCGGGGAGCTGGGGGGCGGTGGCAGCGCCTGACTGCCGCAGAGCCGGGCGGGGAGCAGCCGGAAGGGCGGGGCCAGCGCCTGCCTGCCGCAGAGCCGGGCGGGGAGCAGCAGGAAGGTATTTTCCAATAATCTGATAATACGCAGGGTGAGGTTTGGGCATTACCCACGATGCCAACAGGGATCTGCGACGAGTCTTGCCGGTGTGATGGGCACAGATCAGAACCAGCTCCAGCCGCCCCTTCCAGCTGAGATTCCCCTTTCCCAGGGTTGGGGTCCCTGCGTCTGGGATAGGTGCCCAGAGCATGGATGCTTTGATGGGCAGCAAATCTGATCACATCAGGCTGGAGGCTCTGCAATGACTCTTACCAGCCCAGGAGGGCATTTATCAGCAGTGACACCTCAGGTGCCTCCAGGTCCCTGCTGGTGACTCACCACCATTCTTGTCGGGGTATCCTGCCTGCCATCTGAGTCCATCCTCACCCTCCGGACAGGGTGAGATGCACACAGCATCTTCCCCTGGACCAGCCCCAAACACCCACACACGGCTCTGCTGATAGACCTGAGTCACCTGCTCTGCTCCTCATCAGCCCCTGCTCCACTCACACGGGCTGAGCTCCTCGGCACCCTCCGGCCGGGCCAGCAGCATGGTGGTGGTCCTGCTCCACGGGCTGCTGCTCCTCCTGCTCTTGGCAGCCTGGCTGCTCTACCAGTACAATGCCAGCTTCCACTACTACTGCAAGGTGGCTTTTTTCAACGCCTGGATCGTGGCCATGGCCACCCTCCTGTCGCCCATTGTGGCTCTGCGGGGACGCTCCGTGGAGAACATGAAGTGAGTACAGCCTGGAGATGTTCTTGTGATGTGGAGGTGGCTAGGGCTTGGCTGTGATGGAGGAGCCACCTGGTCTTGTGGGCACAAGCTCTCTCCTGCCCCAGGCACACCTCCAGCTCTGTTAGGGCTGGTGGTTGAGCCCTGAAGCCACCACACGGGCTGTGCTCCTGTCCATGTGGCATCTGCATCTTGCTGTGTGGTGAAGAGGGTGCTGGCCGTGCCCAGGGAGGGTTATGCCATAACAGAGGTGGCCAGCTGGGTTGGGACTAGTGGCCCCTGGAGGGTGAAGTAGCATCAAAGGATCATGCTTGGTCATCACAACATTGGGGTCCTCGGCTGAGTGGGGGGTAGGGGGGGCTTTGACAAGGTTTGGGGGTATGATCATTGACAGGTTGCAGACACATTCCCATCACCAGCTCCCTGGCAGTGCAGCCAGGTCTTGCTCGGTGGGAGCCGTGGGGTCTGTGCTTTGTCAGAGGGGCTTGGGGATGTCGGGCATGACACGGTCACCACCAGCAAGAGCCGTGTGCCAGTGCTGTCAGCTCTGCTCCAGGGTGCCAGTGGCCAGGGGGACGTGGCTGTGCAACACGAGAGGACGGCCCGGTTACTTTCAAGGGTGTTGCAATCCTGTTACTGGATTCCTGGGCATGATACCATACCAGAAGGGATATAATTATGTCCGAGTGAAAAAAAGCCTGAGCCTGTGGTATTTGCTGAGCTCGAGCCATCGCGTATTTGTGCTGATGGATTCCGGGCCCTGGGCAGGAGCGTGGTCAGAGGGCTGATGTTATCAGTCTGTTGTGCAGCCTCTCTCCCTCGTCCTTTCCGTGCAGAAGTGCTGTGCACACACGCACGTGTCTGGAGGTGCTCCGAGCCCTGGCACGGATTTCTGGCTCAGATGCAATGCCCGTCGTGATGTGGTGACTCACGCTGCCTTATCTTGTCCCACCGACACCTCGCAGCCATCCTCTGCTGGAGCAGCACGCCCAGCTCTATCTCATCAGCCTCCAAATCCCAAAGCCTCCGGCTTGGAGCACGGTCCTATCATTAGTCCTGGCGTTGGGGCATTGCCACAAGTGTTCTGCTTCTCTGCACACAGGGATCTCCGAGCCTGGGTCTCCCTAGGGATGGGTGGTCTTCTGATACAACAGATCCTCGAAGCATCGGGTCTCCTTCTCCCTCTGTGCTTGCTTCTCCTCTCTCCTCCCCGACTTCTCCTCTACCTGATGCTGTGCTCTTGCTGACAGCCCTGCCCTGTCCCCTTGGGGCTCCCCGGGACCTATTGCTGCCAGATGTGTGAACCCTGGCACAGAAGCTCTTTGTGTTGTGGGTTGGAGAGTGCCCCATTTCAACACCCAAAGCGCATCAGCTTTTTATCTCCACTGTGGGTGCTGTAATCCCCATTGCTCCATCCTCCCTCCATTCCTCTCATTATTCTCATACTGAGTGTCACCCTTCATCAGCACTGCCATCCTGATGTTACCCTTCCTGTCCAACCCTCCCTGGATGGTGACACCACTCTCTGCCTCCTTCCTCTTCCCATCTCCACAGATGAAGCCTCCATCTTTTCCTGACAACACAGGTCCAGTGAAGCTGTTCTTTGTAATTTTTCTCTCATAAATGAAGCTCAGTCACTTTTCCCTTCCCTGCTCTCTTCCTCTTCCACCTGCAGCACAAAGCTTGGTGCCCACACTGCTGCTCTTTGGCTGCTCTGCAGGGACAGCCCCTGGAGGCATCATACAATCAATCACAGACTGGTTGGGTTTGGGTTGTAAGGGACCTTTCAAGGTCATCCAGTCCAACCCTACTGCAGGGACAGGGACATCTGCAGCTAGAGCAGGGTGCTCAGAGCCCTGGCCAACCTCCCCTGGGATGGTTCCAGGGATGGGGCAGCGACCACCTCTCTGGGCAGCCTGGGCCAGGGGCTCACCATCCACAGCAGAAAAAAAATCTTCCTTCTCTGTAGGCTAAGTCTCCCTCTTCTACTTTAAACCTATCCCCCCTTGTCCTGCCCCAACAGGTCCTGCTCAAGAGTCTATCCCAGCTTTCTGACAGGCCCTTGGAAGTATTGAAATGTCGCCACCTTCAGTGCTCACCCACCTCCAGCTCAGCACCTCTCAGCTGCCATCCTGCCTCCCTGACTTTAGGTCTCTGCAATGCAGGCTGGAGCCTCATGTCTGGGTTTACAGCCCCTGCTCACAGATCCAGCTGGGGTGTGGGGAGCCTCGGGGTGAGGCTGCTGGGGCCAGAAGCAGTTGTCCTCATTGGGATGGGATGATTTGCACCTTGCCTGCCTGCAGGCAGGCATCCTATCTCTTCTCTTCATGCTTTCCCACCATCCCTGGACATCAAAAAGCCCTTTTTTCTTTTCCTTCCACCACCTTGTGCTGGCTGCTCTTCTTCATCAGAAGTTCCAATACTACTGAGGCAGCAGCTGGTCTCAGCTTGGGCAGGGTGAACTCTGAGCTATGCAGGCTAGAAATGTGCTTAGAAAAGCAAAGCATCACTGAGACTGAACACATCTCCACCTCAGGACATGCTGTTTCTTCATGTAGACCAGATCTAGCCTGGCCCAGCTTGCACCTTGCTCCCTGAGTGATTCTGAAGGGCTGGGACAAATCAAGCAGCCCCACTCTGTGTCCATCTGCTCCCCACGTGTGTTCCTCTGCCTTAGGGTCCTGCGTGCTGTGATCCTGCCCCTCAAACACATCTATGGCATCAAGATCCAAGTGTGGGGTTCTGAGCATCTGAAGATCAAGGAGCCCTTTGTGATAGTTTGCAACCACCAAGCTTCCCTTGACCTCATGGGTAGGTGCAAGGGAGGAGGGGGGCTCATCACTGCATGGGCAGCCTTTGAGGTGCTGCAGGGGTGGACCAGGCTCACCCTGGGAGGTCCCAGAGAGGCCAGCACCAGGATTTTTTCAGGGCACTGTGCTAGGCTTAGGCCAGAAGAGCTGGTGGGACAGAAGCTCAGGGCTGTGGACCTGCTGTAGAAAAAAGACTGGGACAACAGCAGATGATGCCAGGTCACTACAGCCACAGATCAGTCTGGTTCTGGGTGCCATTAAACAGGGGTGGACCCTTTCCTCTCCCATCCATCCTCCAGGCATGGTGGAGGTAATTCCTGAGCGCTGTGTGCCCATCGCCAAGAAGGAGCTCATGTACATGGGGACGGTGGGGTGGGCCTGCTGGCTCTGTGGCATCATCTTCATCGACCGCCACAGAAGAGAAGATGCCATCGACGTCATCTCCCAGACAGCCAGGACCATGCGGCGTGAGAACGTGAGGGGGGCTGGCAGCAGGAGGGAGGTGGGGACACGGCGGGGCGGGGAGGACTGACCTAGCGGGTCCCAGGTTGCTCTGGTTGGGGTCCATGCTCCTGTCTCTCCTGTGCAGCTCCGAGTGTTGATTTTCCCTGAAGGCACCAGGAACCAGGAGAGATCGATGCTGCCCTTCAAGCGTGGGGCGTTCCACTTGGCCGTGCAGGCTCAGGTGAGACCATCCTCCCCCTCTGCTTGTCGTGGATGGAGTGGGGTGGGCATGCACCCTGGGGCAGCGGGATGGGGGATGTTAGGGTTTTTTGGGGTCTGCAGTCCCCAGGGACAGGCACTCTGCTGTGCAGGACCTCGGGAGGAGATGGGGACCTGCTGAAGCCTGGGAACGGCAGGGGCCCGGGACCGGCAGGAGCCGGTGCCCCTTCTGGGGAGGGAGTCTGTATGGAGGACACCCCTGACCCTCCTTCTCCTACAGGTTCCCATTTTCCCCATGGTGATCTCCCCATACTGGGACTTTTTCAGCTCCAAGGATAAGAAATTCAACTCTGGTAAGTGATGGAGAAGAAGCTCCTTTGCCAGAAGACAGGGCTGGCAGTGGGCATGAGGCACGTGGGGCTTGGGGGTCTCCTTGGGACACAGAGTCGTGGGAAGACAGCTGGTGGTGGAGGATGCTGATGGGAAGACCTGATTCCTGGTGGGCTCATCTAAGAGCATTCCTGGACTTTCCCTTCTCTCTTCAGGGACATGCACCGTCCGAATCCTTCCCAAGGTAGAAACCCAGGGCCTGAGCCCAGAGGATGTCCCCAGGCTGACAGAGACTGTCCAGCAGGCCATGGCTGATGTCTTTGCCGAGATGTCTGCAGATCACTGTGGGGCCCAGGGCCCTGAGCAGCCTCTGCTCCCCTGCTGCACTGGGACTGGTGCTGGCAGGAGAACAGGTTACGGTGCCAGGAGGACACAACCAGGACCAGCAATTAGACAGAGGGACTGAGCTCCTTGGAGGCGTAAGGGAGGTGGCTCAGCCAAAGCCTGGAGCAGGCTGCCCATAGAGATTGTGGAGTTTCCTTCTTGGGAGAGATTCCAAACCTGCCTGGATGCCATCCTGGGCCACCTGCTCTGGAGCAGGGGCATTGGATGAGATGATCTCCAGATGTCCCTTCCAACCTGTGGTTCTGTGATGGTGACCTGGTGCAAGGGGAAGCAGAGCAGTACAAGACTGGGCTGGGTTCACTGCAGCATTTCCCACCCCTGATGGTGTGACTCATGGTGGGGTTCACCCACGGGCTTGTTGGGTTGCTTGTTCCAGAGGCTCCTGCAATCTGGGCACGCTGCTCAGATGCAGCCAGCTCTGGGGAGGCGTCCAGAGCACAGTGTGTGGCTTGGGGAGGGGAGGTCCAGGGGATATTTCAACGTGGGAAGAGCATCCTTGATGCTGAACTGTGAGACAAAGGTGCAGGATTAAACAGTCCAAACCTGGTGGTGTGTGTGCATGGTGTCCTGCCTGTGCCTGGGGTGCTGAGGGGAGCATGGGGAGGGGAATCTCTCCTTGCAAGGGGTGCCTACATCACTGAACGTGGAGCATCCCTATGGACACCACAGCTTCTCCGGGGGGTGCAGTGCTGGACGATGTGAGGAGCATGTGGCAAGGTGACAGGTCCACTGGAGTGGACTTGGTCTGCCCCTGAGTTGGACCTCTCCCTGCCTTAGGGACCAGCAGTGAGTGCACAGGAAGAGCATCCATTAAAGCCCAGCACCCTCAGAGGTGCCTGGATTATGTCCAACTGGAGCAGGAGAACTTCCTCATAGCCTCTGGACCATGGCACAACCAGAGCCATCCACCTTCCACCACCTCCCCAGGCCTGTTCCCTGCAGCCAGGCAGGGCTTTGGGCACCCACTGGTTCCTTCCCAGCTGAGCAGATCCTGTCCCAGCCACCCCAGGGTGACAGGAGAGCAGGGGAAAAAGCAGTGCATGGCTGCCACCAGTGCTGGAAGCAGGGTGGAGAGGCTTCAACTCCCATCTTCTAAGAAGATGTGCAAATCTCAGTCAAACGAGGGTGCGTCCTCCTGTTAGGCATTGTTCCAGTTCTCAGGAGCGGCTGGTTTGTTATGGAGGAAATTCTGAAAAAGCGTGTCAATTGTCCTCCCAGAATGATAGCTGGGGAAAAACATGAGCAACAGAAAAGAAGCTTCCTAGGCGATCCTGGTTTTGCAGGGGGGATGCACAGGATGATCCCTGGAGGTCCTTTCAGACATCTACCATTCTATGATACCCAGGAGCAAAAACTCATCAGAGCAGGAGTTGTCACACGG